>NW_027040575.1:7500-137500 GCF_037179485.1 Ochlerotatus camptorhynchus | reverse complement strand
TTTTTATTTATAACATTGTAGAACAACACACACGCCTGCCACGATACTCTCCAATTCTCGTTCAGCAGAAAAGCATACCAAATCGAGTATGAGAGTAAATGAGCACTTCTCACTCGCTTGAAGCCTATCCTTATACCGAAGTATGGAAAAAGCAGTGGAGAAAACACAGGTTTGATAATCCCAACGTTCGTGGTTGGAGTCCAAGTCAGCAACCTTTTTTTCTACTTTTTCGACATGATTAATTTCACTCGCGAATACACTCCACATCTTGCATGAATCCCTCAAAATTGTAAGAAATTCTTACATCGCCTAGTTAGGTGTGTAATTGGGCCTGGGATGGAATATAATATTTAATATTTTTCAGAGAAACCCAACACTTTCATGCAGTTTTGAACAAGCTCTATCTATAAGTTTCTATAAGCTATGGATTGAAACTGCGACCTTCTGCTAAGTAAGCAAAAAAGGTCGCCACTAGTACACTAAGCTCCTTACGTAACCCAGCGACATGAAGCAATTATGCTAACTCCCACAAAGCAACTTTTCAATCACCAACAGTCGGTTTCCGGATTTGGCCAGCTCAAAACTTCAATAAACTGTGAAAAACATGTTCAAATACGATCGTACTAAACGCACAGCCACACTGATAGCTTCACATGAACTTATTAATTTATCTAGTGGCTACCACAGCAAACATTTACAGCTGAATTAGAGCATTATTCAAGCAAAAATTTGCGTGTTCAGCTAAAAATTGCTTATTCAGCTTTTAATCAGCATAAATTGTTAGTTGAGACTCTCCATGACCAAATCTTCCATACCCAACTAACATTAAACTAAAACCATCTGCCATTTCGGACACAGTGTGCACCACCTCCGTTAATAGTTTTAGTTGTTATATGCTTATCGATCTACATTGTCCAATATAATAATGTCAACAAAGTCAGACATCCATCGATACCACTCCTGGAAGAAAATTCCAGGGAAAAATTGAAAAATATGTTTCATTTGAAATGGCCAGCGCGCCTAAAAAACATTTTCAGGGAAAAGATAACCGCAAAATTTGAAGTGGCTAGCGTCCCTTATATACGCGTTCAGGAAGAAAGGAGGAAGGCACTAATCAGGTTCATGATCTCCAGAGATACCCCTCACTATCCCTCCCTAACAGGGGAGTTTGGTAAAGTAGATGATCAGCCCGATTCGTGCCTTCCTCAAAATTGACCTTTGCTTGCTTTCTTCTCTCTATATATAATCTTCACACTGTCGTACTCTTACGGAACTATCAACTCTATACATTCATCTCCTCATCTATCGTATAAAACGACAACTTTATGTCTGATATTTGACGTTCAGCATCTCCAACTATAAAACAAAAGTTAAATAGTACCACTGAACTGTTAAGAAGTTCATCCGGTTGCGGTTAACCTCCAACGGGGCAAATCCTCATTGGCGGTAAGATACATTTTGACATGATGGTGCTTTCAAAATTCTTTCACGGTGAGGTATGGGAGAGAAGTTTGGAATCATACCACAAAAGCTCGAAATCACTTCGGAAAGTTCTGAATCACTTGAGCATCATTCGAATTCACTTTGAAAAATAGTTAATCACTTCATAAAAGTTCGGAATCACTTCGGAAAGTACTGAATTATGCCACATAGTTTGAAATCGCTTCCGAAAGTACTAAAAATCACTTCGGAAAGTACTGAAACATTTAAGAAAAGCTCGAAAATTCTTCGTATAGTATAGAATTATTTAAGAAAATATCTGAATCTCTTTGTATCTAGAAAATGTGTAATCGCTTCCGTAAGAACTGAATAATTCCGGAAAGGACTGAATCACTTCACAAAACTTTGGAAAGTACCCAAGTAACCAAAAGTTCTGATAAAAGGCTATTTGTGGCTTAAGCAGCTTGGTTGAATGTGGTCTAGAGATTTCTAAGCAGCCTCATTTTTAAGTCGTTATAAGAACTTGAAAGTTCCGGTACCATAATTGAAGAGCATTCTAAGCAGCTTCTGGCGGAAATTGAACGGAACTTTTAGAAAATAAATTAAAAAGGGTTTTTGTCCTCTACACCAATTCTATATTAAGTTCGCACTTTTATGAAAGTTATTTCTAAAGGCAGTTATTAATTTGTATTGATTTATCATCATTAGTAGTATAATTGGAGCTGTTTGAAGAATTAAACCCAGTCCTTCTGCGTGAGAGCCCCAGCACGAACCGCTACGTCATCTGAGATATATTAAAGTGAGCTGTTGTCCCGCCTACTGTTGGAGTTTTCAGTGCCAGCTGACTGACTTGAATACGAACACCCAACACCTTGATGAATTTTAAATTAGTGCTTTCCGGCATGGTATTCCAACACACTTGTGGCGCAGTGGTTAGCAATCGTAGATCGCAACACGGGTTCAAATCCAGGAAATTACCCTTTATTTTTTATGTTTGGATGGAATGCTGAGGCACTGCATAAATATAAGAATGATGATTTATGCGGGCCACTGATCATTTCTCATTTACGTACATTAAATTTTGTTACTAATAAAGACTTGTGCGGATTGCTTCATGTGGCTTGAAAGTTCTATCGGAACTTTATTGAACTTGAAAGTTCTGTCAGAACTTTATTCGAACTTTATGGAACTTGGAAGTGATTTTAATCGTTGAATGCGGAACTTTTGGTAATTAGGGTACTGTATCAATTCTCTCAAGTTTGCAATCCCTTCAGAAAATATTTAATGACTTCAGAAAAATTTGAATCACTTTGGACAGCACAGAATCATTTCAAAAATGGTCGGAATCTCTTTTGAATGTACTGAAACACTTTAGAAAATACCGAAAAATATCAGTTTAAAAAGTACTGAATTACTGCAAGCAAGTTTTAGAAAGTACTGAATCACTTCAGATAGTACTGACATAATGAAGCATGAGAATCTAATCTGTATTACACAGGGCCAGGCATGGTCTCTGGATCTCAGCAAGGGCATCATTTTAGTGCAATTTTATTCATAATATTGAAGCATGAATGAGAAGGAAAAAAAAATGCAGCTTGAAACACGTTTATCGAAAATAGTTACAGCCATTCAAAAAGCAAGTTTTGAAAGGTTGGACAGTCCTGAACTAGCTAACACACTATTTGAAACAACGTCATTATTTTAGGCAAATTTATATTTTAAGGGCGCAAGTCAATATTGGGTGCGACTACTTAGCAGCACTCTTATGCGCTTCCAATAATTGCGGAGATATTTAGCAGCCATGTATTGAGACATTTTGAATATTTTTACAGAATTTCTCAATAATCACTTGCTTTACTTCGTATATTGACTCTATCCAACGTGGAGTGTTAACACTGTTAAAAGCACTAACTGTACCAATAGGAATTAACAGAGAATGCTCCAATGCATAATCACGATGGTGTTTCAATATGATGTCTGTGTTTGAGAAACAATCACAAAAGGAAATTTCGATTGCCTTTCTTTTTGCACACGCCGGTAAGCTTGACATTTTAATCGAACGCCGCCATTTTGGAAATTTTTCTAATTTCGTAAAAATCCTATGTTAGACTTGGGATTTTTTTTTAATGAAGAACGTAAAACAATAATTATTTCTTTTCTTCTATGTTTTAGTGCTGAAAACGCTGTCCTGCATGCTTATCTCAAATCGAAGGAAGACACTCTGCGCAACTAGCATAAACCGGACTAGTTCGTGTTGATCTTCGTCAAGCTTCGTCTACAATTTCGACTTCTACATCAACTCATGTCAGGCAGCCTACAGGCTCAATTGGCTAAACTTGGTGAGTTCGTTCCATTTGGTAAATTTTTATCTTTTCAAACCAGAACACCTTTTTGTGGTGCGTTACTGGTATGAGATCTACCACCGAACTCTAGTCGTGACAACTTCAAACTAGGGAATCAGGATTTTCCAGTTATCAAAGGATCACATTTTAGTCCTTGTTACTTTTTATGACTTGATATTAGTGACAAATCTGGGGTAGTGACTTGTTGTATATTTATAATCAAATTTTTGTGTATGTTCATAGATTTCACATAATCCTTTTCCCTTTGGCTTTCTCCTTTTCCTTTCCTTCTTCTCTTTTCAGTAAGCGAGTAATGGCATTATAGCCATTAGTCATAAAAGGCTAGTGCTCATGCCCCAACCGTCAGAAGAAAATGGAGCATCACTTAACCTTTCTAGCTTTGATGCTTCCAACGACCAACCAATCATATAACTATCAAAATCCATACGAGATGTCCACGTTTCATCCATTTATTGGATTCTGAAGCATCGTGTTTAAATCTTCGATTTAAACAGGCCCGATGTTTTCTGAATCATCTTGCCCCTTAAATGCTGCACAGTAGGCCGGCCGTTTTGATATGTGTGACGCATCTTCGATGTGGAACATATATCAAATAGACAAGAAAAATGATGTAAATACATATCATTTTCGAGGATGCTTTCATGAGCTGGCTGTGTTGGTGTTAGATTAGATTAGATAAGATTAGATTAGACAACTCTGCCCTGCATGCGACAAAAACATCGCCTTTTTTTTTTTTTTTTTTTTTTTTATACAGGGGGGGATCTGCTCACAGACACCTGAGAAGGAACTCAGGGTGTGGGGATGGG
This sequence comes from Ochlerotatus camptorhynchus, assembly GCF_037179485.1. Lineage (NCBI taxonomy): Eukaryota > Metazoa > Arthropoda > Insecta > Diptera > Culicidae > Ochlerotatus > Ochlerotatus camptorhynchus. The sequence continues at coordinate 132,891 of NW_027040575.1, read as the reverse complement.
GGAATTTCACTCCCGACCCACTAAACCTTACCCTGTGCGCTTGGCCCTTGGCCTCCCCGGAACCGCCCGAAGGCATTACTTCGTGGGAGGGGCCGCTGTAGCGCTATGGCGCCTCTCTAGCAATACTCTAACGATCTGGTCGGGCAGTAGGTAACTGCTGCTCGGCTCGCCACTGTCGTTGTAATACCGAAACTATGTGGGTGACCGCAGTCACCACCGCGCTCCAGTTCTCGGTGGTACCACACATCCTATGAACGATGTTGTCCGGACTGGTATCCGCTCCGCATATCGCTAGCATAGCGCTCGATACTGGCTCGAAACGTGGACAGGCAAACACGACGTGTTCGGCGGTCTCCTCGACACCAGCACATGTGGGGCAGGTGGGAGTACTTGCATGTCCGAACCTATGCAGGTAGCTCCTAAAGCAGCCATGGCCTGACAGGAACTGTGTCAGGTGGAAGTTTACTTCCCCATGGCGCCTGTTGACCCAGCTTGATACGGAAGGTATCAAGCGGTAAGTCCACCTCCCTTTTGTGGAGTTTTCCCACTCCAATTGCCATCTCGCGGTCGACACAACTCGCGCGTTGTTGCGCACCCCTCGAACGGTCCTCGCGTCATAACACGCCACATCCTCCTTAATGATAAGGCTGATTGGCATCATCCCTGCTATGACACAGATGGCCTCTCTCGAGATAGTGCGGTATGCACTGGCCACCCTTAAGCACATTAGCCTGTGTGTACTCTCTAATTTCTGCCTGTGGCAGTCAATATCCAGTACCGCAGCCCACGCAGGGCCGCCGTATCTGAGGATAGATACTACGACCCCAGCGAGGAGCCTGCGCTTACTGGCATTCACTGCCGAGCTGTTTGACATCATACGGGATAATGCCCCCACAGCCATAGACGCTCTCTTGCAGGCGTACTTGACGTGGCAGCCGAAGCTGAGCTTATCGTCGAGCATGACCCCCAAGAGTTTTAGAGAGCGCACAGACCTAATTGTGCTTCCGCCGACTGTCAACGTTGCATGCTGTACTGACATGCGATTGTTGACTACGACCACTTCCGTCTTGTGATGGGTGAGCTCCAGTTTCCTGGTTCTCATCCATTCCTCCACAAGCCTGACGCAGTGGGCCGCTGTCAGCTCTACCTCCTCGAGGGATTCCCCGCAGACTACCAGCGTGACATCGTCGGCAAAACCTACAATTTTCACGCCTACCGGGAATTTTATCCTCAACAGTCCATCGTACATGACGTTCCATAACACCGGGCCCAGGATGGAGCCTTGTGGCACACCTGCGGTGACTCTAACGCATTTTTCGCCATCTTCTGTGTCGTACGTCAACACACGATTCTGGAAGTAGCTTTCCAGAATCTTATACAACCCTCCGGGAATTTGGAGCTGGTGTAGCGAGCGGGCTATCGCCCTCCAGCACGCGCTGTTGAACGCGTTCTTCACGTCTAAGGTTAGCACCGCGCAGTAGCGAATGCCCCTTCGTTTCCGATGGACCACCTCTGCCGTCTGGATGACGTCGCGGATGGCATCCACCGTGGATCTGCCCTTTCGGAACCCATACTGGCTGCTTGACAGGCCGTCTACACCTTCGGTGTAGGCCGACAGCCTGTTGAGGATGACCCTCTCAAGCAGTTTCCCAGTGGTGTCCAGCAAACAGATGGGTCTGTATGCTGACGGGTCCCCAGGGGGTTTTCCTGGCTTCGGAAGCAGCACCAGCTTCTGCCGCTTCCACGCGTCTGGGAAGACGCCTACGTCCAGACAAGTCTGAAAAACAGAACGGAACATGTCTGGATTTTCCGCAACGGCCGCCCTCAGAGCCACAACCGGGATCCCATCTGGGCCCGGGGCCTTGCCCACCACCAGCGACCTGGCAATACCGCCAAGTTCACTGTTCGTCACTCTAGACACTTCTCCCTGATCCGCGCCTGGGATCCGCGGCCAGGAGTCTACGTCCCTACGCGGGAACAGGAACCCAACGATCGGAGCCAGTACCGCTGGTGATCTCTCCGGGGGTGCCGTCACGCCGCGGGTCTTTGCCATGACCACTTTGTAAGCATCCCCCCATGGGTTCGTGTTGGCGCTTTGGCATAGGCTGTCAAAGCACGCGCGCTTGCGTCTGGCGATCTCTTTATTGAGGGCTGCCTTAGCCGCTCGGAGAGCGACGCGGCGTTCCTCGCGAGATTCAGTCGTACGAGCTCGTTGCATCCTCCTTCTCGCCTGGAGGCAAGACGCCCTGAGGATAGCAATCGACTCGCTCCACCAGTACACCGGTCTGTGAATGTTGCATAATAACATACTGAAAACCCAAAGTGATTTTTTGCGACCAGTAATTTGATCTATTGTCACTGTCGTGTCGTATTACCGTAGAGGTAACTCTAAGACTAGTAGGTCCCGAAGAAACGCGCTCAACTTTTTTGGTTCAGCTCTGGTACTATCTTCGGTCCCAAGCTAATCGATTCACCTCTCGAAACATAGGAAAATCCAATAACCCCTCATTTTATCTGTCAAACTTGCATAGCGAATCAAAACAAACATTGTGTAGTACTAGAATTTTGACTAGAATGGGATACGTTAATCGATTTGCTTGGGACCAATAGGCTAGTCAAGTAGTAGGCCAATTTAAAATCGTTAGTTTCGTATTGATTGTTGGTATTACTCCATAACTATTGAGAATTGATAAAGCATTCGGTTCTTGCCTGCATAGCAAGGAATCGATTCTAATTGAAAGGTCCCGCTATTTAAACCCTCCGAAGAGTGAGAGCACCCTACAAAGGCACACCCTTTGTAAGGGTTCCTTAGCAACAAAATTAAGCAATGGCACCGATAATGACCATGCATTAGAACCCTACTCTTACACTGAAAATAAAATTTCGTTTATACAACGAAATCCCTCGTTTGTTCTACGAATTTATTCGTTGTTTTCTGCAACGAAATGGAGTTGTACATTGTATGAAGCTAGTTTCGTTAGAACTGCCGCACTCGCTATCGGTACACCCAACCAGCGGGTCACAAGTGTTGGTTGTGGAAACCGAAAAATGTGGAGTGTGTTAGTGAGGATGGGTAAAAATAACTTCATCATTGGAAGGAATAAACATGACAAAAAAATAAAAATAGGCTTCAGACTGGACTTGACTCATGAACCTTGCGATCGTCAGATGTGACCTTTATCCATCGCTTTACCTGTGTTACGAGAAACGGTAAAGCTAAAGGCAAATAAGAAGCACTCATGGAACGGTAATTCGATTTCGCTTGCTTTTTCTGCTGCTTGAAAGTTTTTTTTTTTTTTTTTTTTTTTTTTTTTTTTTTTCTAACATAAAACCACCGTGACGAGTAATTTGATTTATTGTGGTAGCTGTATGCTGTATTGGTCAAACCGAAAATATTTCTAAAAAAAATATCCCATCTCCCACACATAATCAGCACTTTAGGAGACAATAAGCGCAGTTGTTGGTTTGATTGTACGAAGATGTATTTGTATATTATACGAATAAGGCGTAATATTTACATTACGCCAGATGACAGGAAAAACGAATGTTTCGTACCATTTATGAAAGATGTGTTGTATGTACGATATTCATTTTTACGAAACGGTTTTCAGAGATATAACGAAAATACGTTTTCAGTGTAACCACTTCAAACTAGGGATATTTATATTCATATTTTCCTTGTTTCAAGATCATCCACGGTGGACAAAGCTGAGTCTTGTCACAATCAACAAGACATAAAAAGTAACAAGGACTAAGATGAGTTCCTTTGGAGCATTTCCAGCCCAAAACGCAAACCGGTTGGTCATGAGTGTTTCCGATTTGAATGAAACATTTCTCACGTGTTCGTTGCTACTAATGGTTGCATTTTTCATTTGAATATGATTTTTTCCTCCAGAGTAACTTTTGAAAAGGGCGTATAAAAAAATGGATTATTTTTTTTCCAAAAAATTATAACTTGAAAACTATTGATCTGATCAAAACGGCATATGAGAAGAAGTTTTAGGTAGTTAAATTATCTTTGCGGAAAAAATACACTAAAAGAAAAAACTTGGTAAATTAGTATTCAAAAAACGTAAAACGATGATTATCTCAAAACACCCCCCCCTCGATCTTTATAATTTTTTTTTTCAAGAAAACTGAAAAAATGTCCTAATATTTGGTGAAAAGTGTATGCTGGTAACTTTCTTAAAAAAAAAACTATATTTTTTTAAATTTTTGTTGGTTTTTACAAGTGGGTGTAATTGCATGTTTTTTAGTAAAATAGTAATTTATTTGAATTCTACGCATAATTTTCGATAACTTTGCATATGAAAACTTTTTTCCTAAGTCCAGCCGTTCTCAAGTTAATGCAATTTAAAAAAAATAATTATAATAATTTTCTACATTTTGGGCCATTTTCAAATGTTAGTCGTGATGTCCAGCAACGAGATGTTTTTCCATGAATGTATATTAAAAAACAAACAATTCATTCTCAAATATGGTAGCTGTCAGACTTACCCGTTTCTATTTAGACGCAGCGGAAAAGAAACAAGTTTATAAGTAAATACTCTCAAATATACCCAAATAATCAACAAACCCACTGATGTGCCTTTTTTCTGTCCTCTATTAGTTGTATGCCTGGATAGAATTGTGTATGTCATAACAGAGGCTCAAAACATAAACAGGTAAACAAATATGTTATTAAACCTGTAATTGAGATAAATTCTCTAGGTACTTCTCTGACGTATACCATATTGTGCCTTAAGAGCTCATCCCGCGATATCACGATATCAGAGCTCATCCCGTGATTCACAACTACATAAAAAGGCACCCCGTGGAGGCTTCTTACACTCACACTTAAAAAGTTTGCTATAATCAATTGTACCTAATGAAGATAGGTATAATGTCAATATTGTAATTATTCTGCTACATATATATATATATATTGGGACGTTCTTCACCTGTTCTGTATCCGCTGATTTGCCGCAGATCCCGCCTCTCAAGGGTGAACAAACTGGCCGTCTACAAACAAATCATAGCACCTGCGATCCTCTATGCAGATCCCCTGTGGGAATCATGTGCACAGACTCACAGGAACAAAATCCAAATCACTCAGAGTAGAGTGCTGAGGATGGTTCTTGATCGTCCTTTCGACACTAGAATAAAAAATTTACATGAAGAGGCAGGCATTGCCAAAATAGATTCCGAATTAACGAAATTAAGACTAAATTTACACAAAAATGTAATTTATCAGAACATGTTTTGATAAGCAATTTGTATATAGTAGATTAGGTGTATATAGTAGTTGTAGGTTAGTTGTAGTTGTAAATAGTAGTTATAAGTGTCGTGACCACAGTCTCCTATTTTCAAATTTTAAACAAACCAATCCCACCAAGGTGGTCATTCTTAAAACAGGCCTGATAGGACTAGGAACTGTAATTAATAATAATTTAAATTGAAAAGGAACTAAAGCTGAAAAGACGCATCTGTGTCACTTGATAAGGTATACATGTAAACCACACAATACAAGAAATAAAGATCATTTAAGTCAAGTGCCACCTGTTCCATTCAGTTCATCTCTCTTAGCGTTTCAAGTTAAAAAGCAAGTAGTTTTTTACGATGGATAACAATTTCAAGTGTTGTAAACCTCTACCTAAATCAATTTCAAAGCATGACACAGTAGCAGTTCAGTTGTTTATCTCAAAATTATTAGAATTTTTAAAGTCGCAAATAACAGTCCAAAAGTGTATTTTTATGTTAGATAGAGCAGCATCACAATACAAAAACATAAAAAATTTTGCTAGCCTTTGTGGATTTAAAGATAAGCATAATGTAGAAATGGAATGGAATTTTTTTGCAATTTCACTCGGCAAAGGTCATTGTGATGCGATTGACGGTACCCTTAAGAGAATGGCAACCAGAGCAAGTTTAGCTAAGCAACACGAGCACCCTATAACGAACCCTAAACAACTGTACAACTGGGCAAATAGTCGTAAAGAAGATCTTCAAACAAAAATGTCATTTTGTTATGTTTCTACGGAAGAATACAAAAAGGCTGACACGGAATTTGATCCAATCTTTAAGAAAGTGAAACCAATTCCTGGAACTCAAAAATATCATTGCTATATTCCAGTTTCAAACAACAAAATTGCAGTAAAAATATTATCTAATTCAAACGATACACCCAAATTATTCAATGTATTCAAATAATATGAGTTGTAAAATAAAATAATAAATAAAAAATAAAATAACAAATCTTTCATTTGACCACATCAACGTGCTTCTCTTCCGCTGCCTCTAGATAGAAACGGGTAAGTCTGACAGCTACCATATCTGAGAATGAATTGTTTGGTTTTTAATATACAATCATGAAATAAAATCTCGTTGCTGGACATCTCGACGAACATTTGAAAATGGCCTAATATGTTGAAAATTGTTATAATTATATTTTTTTAATTCGCATTAACTTGAGAACGGCTGGACTTAGAAAAAAAGTTTCAATATGCAAAGTTATCGAAAATTATACGTAGAATTCAAATAAAATATTATTTTATAAAAAAATATGCATTTTCATCAACTTGTAAAAATCAACAAAAATTTAAAAAAAATATAGCTTTCTTTTTAAGAAAGTTACCAGCATACACTTTTCACGAAATTTAAGGATATTCCATCAATTTTCTTGAAAAAAAAAATTATAAAGATCGAAGGGGGGGTGTTTTGAGATAATCATCGTTTTACGTTTTTTGAATACTGATTTACCAAGTTTTTTCTTTCAGTGTATTTTTTCCGCAAAGATAATTTAACTACCTAAAACTTCTTCTCATATGCCGTTTTGATCAGATCAATAGTTTTCAAGTTATGATTTTTTGAAAAAAAAATAATCAATTTTTTTATACGCCCTTTTCAAAAGTTACTCTGGAGGAAAAAATCATATTAAAATGAAAAATGCAACCATTAGTAGCAGCGAACACGTGAGCAATGTTTCATTCAAATCAGAAGGGGTCGAGACAAAATTGACATTTTTTTTAACGATTTGAGCTAGAAATGCTCTTTGATAACTGAAAACTCCTGTTCCCCTAGTTTGAAGTAGCCAGGACTAGAAATTGGTGTAGATCTTACATCACGTACCACGAAAAGATGATCTACACACTAAAATTATTTTACCAAAATCTGTGAAATTTCACCGAACTCTCAGCAACTGAACGTTCCGTAAACAGTTTGGTTATTTTTCACAGATTTCCTGTAATTTTTCATCGAATATCTGTGAAAAATTACAAGAAATCTGTGAAAAATCACCGAACTGTTTACTGAACGTTCAGCTGTTGAGATTTCGGTAAAATTTCAAAGATTTCGGTAAAATAATCTAAGTGTGTTGGGTTAGTAATGCCCACCACTCAAAATCATTAGTATTATCTTTGAGAATAATACTTTGAAATTTAGATCACTGCAATAATTGTAGTTTATTGATTGTTGAAAATAATTCCTTAATCATATAGAAATTTCGATTAAAACCCGAATTTACTTTGATTAAAATTCCATTCAAAACCTCTGAACCACCCTGTTGATCTGACCCGCTGATGTGTGCTCATTTCAACACGCGCAGCCAAATCAACAACAACAACAACAGTCATCCATGAGCGGCCAGGCTGAAGTTCAATTGTCTAAATACGGCAGTACACTTTTCATACCCACTTACATCGGACCTCGCACCACACTTCAGCCGCAGTTCCACTTCTCCTTCGCCCGACTTCAGCGTGTGTTACCTTATGCACCGTGGCTCGCGAGCAGTAAATAGTGTGAGAGTAATTTAAGTAGTAAGTAAGCAGTTTAGTTAGCTTACTGGAAGCAGAGGCCAGCAGAAACTAGTGCCGCTGGAAAGCAAAAACACAGCAATACGAGAACTTCAAAATCTTGATAAGTAGCATTTATTATAAGTTTCCTTTGGCTCACAGCTTCGTCACTACCGCTGCCGCAGCGGTGTGGCGTCGTCGCCCGGAGAAGTGCAAGCTTTCGAGGTAGCCCAGGCAGGCGGCCATAAGCATGAACCATTCAAGTGGCATCCTTCTTCCCCGATGGGTTACGAGCATTTTTTTATACCCTTCCATTGCTGGATGTTGTATTTTTTGCATGTCGATACCCGACAATGTGTTGTATATTTTTCAAGCAATCGCATTGAATATTTATGAGAAAGAGTGCTTTGTTTCGAATAATCAGTCTCTTAAGTCACTTATCATTTACATTTCTTGCTGCCAAAAGACAAGGAAGGTGATATCTTCTTGGAAGTGTCTGAATCATCTCATGAAATAGTTCAACTTTGGTGACATAAGCATCATGAAAAATCCAAGCTGAAGATTGATTACATTTTTTAAATGTCTTTTTGCATGATACAATAATTTCAAGCTCAGCTGAGTATACTCTTTGTTTTGAGCTAACTTTGAGAAAAATTTCGGCTATTCTTCACGAAATGATTAATTTGTCGCTACATAAGCCCGAAGCCGCCAACCACAGTCATTGGTTTGCTTCTTGACGCACCAAACCCAAAATCCGTTTCTTATTGTTTTTCCGCAGATTCCCAAACAAATTTTCTCTAAACCACAGCTGACCCAGTGAAAACAAACCCAGAAACCACCAAATCCAATTTTCGGTGAAAGCATGACCAATCGGTTTCACGCCATGCCGCCCAAATGAAGCTCTCTATGTCTTGGTCTCTGTCTCTGTCAGTTCACCGCCGACAGATGCGAGAATGCCTATCCGAGGAAGCCGTCTTTCAGTTCATCAGGCAGCCAGTCAGTCAGTCGTTTTAATTTGGCAAATGACACGTACGTTCTCACATTTGTTGCCCAGGTCCGAGATGTTCCGATTAAATAAACTTAACAAAAATCCACCATGTCACAAACGAAAAGGAAATCTCTTTCATGATGTGTTTCGCAAGGGTAGTCTGTGTTTTTTTTCTCTTCGCTCGCTTGAATTTAATATCAAGTCACTGATGGAACGGAAAGTGAGAAATTCGCTCGCGCGTAGACATCATTAATCATAATTCCGGCAAATATCGCTTAATAATGTATTTTTCGAGCTTGTGGGCTGGAGCTTCCCTTTCGAGGCATGTTTAGTTGTTTAGCTTCTAAATAAGATAATTTATGTCACCTTTTTCAGTGTTTCTACTTCCTTCGTTTTGGTTGTTTGAGGAATGATAGCTGGGTTTAAATTCATTGATACATATCATATGGGATATAATCATTTCCAGTTTTGAGCAGTTGTATGTATGTTGTGCTTGGTATGAGAAAACCAGAGTTGCCAATCTCCTCAGTGTAAGCAAAGAGTGAAAATGAAAAGAACACAGCTCTCGCGCATACAGCTCACCACACATGAGTGCAATACAACCATAGAGGTAACTCTAAGACCACTGGGTCCCGAAGAAAATCATTATTATTTTTGGCTTACTCAGTACCAGAACAACGGTCCCAAGCAATCCCAAGCTATTTCACTCACCCCTGCATGTTCTGCATGAATCCACACACCCCTGATGTTATCTGTCAAACTTTCATAGCGAATCAAAACAAACATAGTGTAGTAATAGAATTTCAACTAGAATAGGGTACGTTAATCGTTTGCTTGGGACCAATAGGCTACTAAAGTGGTGAGCCAATTTAAAATCGTTAGTTTCGTATTGATTGTTGATACAACGCTATCTAGTGTATCCGCTCTAGCTTCAACAGACGGAACACTTGAATTTTCAGTGAAAATCACTGATGAAAATTATACTGCTTCACTGGAGTAAATCACCGCAGGAAGATTAAGAGTATTGGTTCAATGTAAACATATTTAATTTTCAATATCTTTTGTTTTGGGTAATGCACAGTGGGGCTAGAGCGTACATAGCTGAAAAATAAAATCAAATCTTTTTTTTTCATTCTATTCAATATTAGGGAGCATCCATAAATGACGTAGCATATTTTTGATCAATTTTAGACCCCTCCCCCCCCCCCCTCGTAGCGTATTTGGCTATATCTAATACATGGCCGGTCACAAATTCTGAAACCCCCACCTCCCCCCTCAAATGCTACGTCATTTATGCATGTTCCCTAAGAAGATCCGACTTCTTAGCTCCAAACCGAAAAAAGTTTACAAAATAGGTTTAATACAGCAATCCAAACCAGGATTGCTGTGTTAAACCTATGTTCAGGAATAAATTGAATAATCGGTAAATTTGAAATGGCTTGCGGCCCTGACATAAGCATCCGCGAAAAAAAAAAATTAAAAAGTTTATATTTGAAATGGTTTGCACCTCTCTTTTTTTTTCCTTTGATTTGTTTTCCGTCGATCTTGTTTTCCGTGCTGAGCACCAATGCTACCGACGCCAGAGAGGCAGCTCCCACACCTGGACCCTACCTATCGACCCATCAACTCATGAACCGGGGACCAACGGTTTTACTTCCCTTCCGAAGGAAGGCGTGATCAGAGATGTTATGCCTCAGAACATCCCGGCGACGCCGACTGGGATTGAACCCAGGCCTGCTGGGGTGAGAGGTAATCACGCTTACAACTACACCACCGGCGCCGCTTAGTTTGCGCCTCTCGTAAGCATGTTTAAAAAATATAAAATGGTTAGCGCCTTTGGGGAAAAATTGAAAAAAAAATATAAATTTAAAATATGTAGACTGGTAGACATGTTCAGGGGAAAAATGCTAAATTTCAAGTGGCTTACGTCCCTGGTAGACAAATTCTAGGAAAAATTGATAAAAAAAGTTAACTTTTAATTAGCTAGTGCACCTGGTAAACATGTTCAGGTTAAAGTGAACAAAAATCTTTAATAAGAAAAAAACATTAAAAAATTAAAAAAGGCTGCGCCCCTTAAATACCTACATGATCAGATCTGAAAATTCGTTGAATTTTGAAATAATTTGTGCCCTTGAAAAACAACTTCAGGAAAAATTTAAAAAAAATAAGTAAAATTTGAAATGGCTTGCGCCCCGGGTAAACATGATCACGGAAAAATTAAAAACAAATTAAATTTAAAATGTCTTGCCCTCCTGGTAAATATGATGTAGGAAAAATTTATAAAAAATGTTAAATTTTAAATAGTGGCGCCCCTGGTAAATATGCTAGTGCCCCTGGTAAACCATTTCAGGTTAAAAATGTTTATAATCTTTAAATTTAAAGTGGTTGATATATACGGTCAGGCAAAGATATGTTTAGTTCAAATGACTACCGCTCCTGGTAAAAAAAAAGTCCAGGGAAAAAAGTAAAAAAAATGTTCGATTTGAAATGGCTAGCGCGCCTGATAAACATTTTCAGGGAAACTTTATCATCATCGTAAAATTTGAAGTGGCTCGTTCCTTATAAACACGTTCAAGAAGAAAGGAGGAAGGCACGAATTGGGTTCATGATTTCCAGAGATACCCCTCACCATCCCTCCCCAACAGGGGAGTTTGGTAAAGGAGATTTTTTTTTTTCATTAATTTATTTGATAAGGCTCAACCGAATTAACTTTACAGAGCCGAGGATTCTTGGTCACTATACAATATATCTTAAAACTATAGTCAAAAGGTACAACACAATAAACACTTTATCTTCCGCTATCCAAAAAGCCTCCTCCATCAGAACTGGAGCCGCTTCCAGTGGTTTCATTGTATGGCAGTTACGCCATCGTGGAGCAAAGCGCTTCCATTGCAGCAATGGACGCAAAACGTGTTCAACACTCACACACTCATCGCGAAACGGTTGCTTTTCAAAGTCGACGACGCATCGACCGAAAGAATTGCTGATGAAGAACAATGAGGAAGACCACACAAAGGTTGCTGTCGAGAAAACAGACGATCGCGTGGCACACATCGAGAGTCAATGAGCTGGATTACTGAGGTGAAGCAATCGGTAAAGTTGTGTGAGTAAAACCCCTGTACGATACAAGCAATTAGTGACGTCACTACTTGCGTTTACGGTGATTTTTTGGTTTACTAATACAACAATATTTCACGATCTGCTTCACCTCTCTCTGTACCTCATTGATCGAGAGTGGCCTGCTTTTGTCGACAGCCGAGTGAACACTGTGGTAAAGGAGATGATCAACCCGATTTATGCTTTCCTCAAAATTGACCTTTGCTCACTTGCTACTCTCTATATACAATTTTCACACTGCCGTACTCTAACGGAATTATCAACTCTATACATTCATCTCCTCATCTATTGTATAAAACGACAACTTTAAGACTGATATTTGACGTTCAGCATCTCTAACTATGACAAAAAAAAGTTAAATAGTATGACTGAACTGTTGAAAAGTTCATCCGGTTGAGGTTAACCACTAAAGGGCAAATCCTTAATGTCGGTAAGATATAAATTTTGACATGATGATGCTTTCAAAATTCATTCACGGTGAGATATGGGAGATAAGTTTTGAATCATATCAGAAAAGCTCGTAATCACTTGGGAAAGTACTGAATCACTTGAGAATCATTCGGAATCACTTTGAAAAGTAGTTACTCACTTCAGGATTATTTGGAATCACTCCAAAAAGTACTGAATTATTCCAGATAGTTTGTAATCATTTCCGAAAGTACTAAATAACTTCGGAAACAACAGAATCACTTTTAAAATGTTTGAAATCGTTTTTGAAAGGACTGAATCACTTCAGAAAGCTCGATAATTCTTCGGATAGTATTGAATGACTTAAGAAAATTTCTGAATCTCTTTGAAAAATACTTAACCTTTCTAGAAAATTTGTAATCGCTTCCATGATAACTGAAGATTTCCGGAATAGACTGAATCACTTCACAAAACTTCGGAAAGTACTGTATAAATTCTGTCAAGTTAGCAATAACTTCCTCAAGAACTGAAATACTTCAGAAAAGTTTTAAAGCCCTTCCTCAAGAACTGAATCACTCCAGAATAGTTTTAAATTCCTTCAGAAAATATTTAATCACTTCACAAGAATCCAAATCTCCTTGGACAGCAACTTAATCATTTCAAAAAAGGTCTAAATCTCTTCTGAATGTACTGAAACGTTTTAGAAAATCTCGGAATCAGTTTAAAAAGTACTGAATAACTGCAAAAAAGCTTTAGAAAGTACTGGATCACTTCAGATAGTACGACATAATTTAGCGTAAGAATGTAATCTGTATTTCACAGGGCTGTACGGGGTCTCTGTATCTCAGCAAAGGCATCATTTTAGTGCAATTTTATTCATAATTATGAACTTAAGCCCCGCATGAATGAGAAAGAAACAAAATGCAGCTTTAAACATGGTAATTGCAAATAGTTAAAGCCATTCAAAAAGCACGTTTTGAATGGTTGGGCAGGCTTGAACTAGATAATACCAACAATCAATACGAAACTATCGATTTAAAATTGGCTCACTAATTGACTAGCCTATTGGTCCCAAGCAAATCGACTAACGTACTCCATTCTAGTCAAAATTCTAGCACTGCACAATGTTTGTTTTGATTCGCTATGAAAGTTTGACAGATAAAATGAGGGGTTCTTGGAATTTCCTATGTTTCGAGGGGTGAATCGATTAGCTTGGGGCCAAAGAGAGTACTAGAGCTGAGCCAAAAAGTAGAGCTCGTTTCTTCGGGACCTACTAGTCTTAGAGTTACCTCTATGATAATACACTTTTTGAAACAACGTCATCGGGCGGACGCGTCATTATTTTAGGCAGATTTATATTTTATGCGCGCATGTCAATGTTGGGTGCGACCACTTAGCTCAAATTTTAGGAACACAGCACTGAGAATTTCAAATAATAAACATATGAAAAAATAAAAGCTTAATAATAATAAAAATAAAATCGATAAACGTGTTTTTTCTCCTGTTTAAAAATTTCATTATATCTTGTTTTCTGTCTTTCTGACAGTTTGATAGCTTATTTCTGATCGAAAAAAAAATATTTAGATGAACTAGCCTACGGGAAAAAAAAGTTTCTTAAATATGGAAAACCAACCAAGTCTTCGCATCTCGAAGTGCCCATCGCAACGAAGCGTGTTTCAGATCGCATGTTTTCTGTGTACTACCGCACAAAAATTGCTCAGCTGCGTTTGCTGTTGTCCAGTTGTGATTATGACGTACTTGTCTTTACGGAAACATGGCTCCGTGCAGATATTGATAGCTGTGAAATCTCGTCTGATTACGTTTTTTTCCGTTGTGATCGCAATGAATTGACCAGTTGCCATTTGCGGGGTGGTGGAGTGCTGATTGCGGTTAAGAACACACTGGAGTGTGAATCTGTTTCGATGGCTAACTGTAATGTTTGCATAAAGTCACAACTTCGTTCGCTTTACGTAGTTGCTATCTATCTGCCCACCTAATTCGAGTACCGAGTTATATACTGCTCATGCTAATGCAGTGCAACTTGTTGCAGATCGTCTATCGGAGTCTGACATAATCTTGTCGGTTGGCGATTTCAACTTTCCTAATTTGCGATGGCATCTTGACGAGGACATTAATGGATTCATTCCTTCGAATGTATCTACTGATACTGAGTTGAACTTTACAGAAGCAATGTTTGCCAACGGGTTGAGACAGATTAATAGTTTCGTCAACACAAATGGCAGACTGCTGGACCTTGTTTTTACCAATCTACCGGAATATCTTGACCTGATTGCACCATCTTCTCCGCTGTTGCCTATAGATAACCATCACACACCAGTTATTTTACTACTTGACGAGAGTGACGCACCAACACTACTTGACGATCATGATCATTGTTTCAAATTTGACTATTCGGCATGCGACTTTGACTAGTTGAACTCTACTTTTATGGATATTGAGTGGGAGCGATTATCGAATAATGGTACGGTAGATCAGATGCTATCAGCTTTTTACGAATCTCTCTCAGAAGTTATCAACCGTCATGTACCTCGAAAAAGACAAAAATCGATATCTGTTTTCAACCAACCGTGGTGGACTCCTGAGCTACGTAACCTTCGTAACAATGTACGTAAGATGCGCAACCGATATTTCCTTACAAAAACTGGGTCTGACAAAGCTAGACTCCGTGAGCTTGAGTTGGAGTACAAAGTCATTCTTTCTGCAACACATGAAAACTATTTGCTCAGTATTCAGTCAACCGTCAAGCAAAATCCTTCACGCTTCTGGGACTTCATCAAGAAACGGAAAGCTGGAAATGGAATCCCTGGCTCAGTCAACTTCGATGGAACTACTTCTCGGTCAAGCTCAGAAGCAGCCAATCTTTTTGCTACTTTCTTCGAGAGCGTGTTTAGTAAAGCATCACCCGTGCAACGTCAAAACTGTTTTGAACAGATACCGTCCCATAACATTAATCTACCGTGTATACAGTTTTCTCCAGACGAAGTACAGAAAGCTCTCGATGAGCTTGATTCAAAGAAAGGACCCGGAACAGACAGCTTGCCTCCTGTGTTTTTGAAGAACTGCGCCGCTACGCTGGCGACGCCCATCGCTGCTGTTTTCAACCGTTCGCTCCAAGACAGAACGTTCCCAAATGCATGGAAAATGGCGTCCATAGTACCGATCCATAAATCCGGAAGCTACAAGTGTGTCACCAATTATCGAGGTGTATCCATACTTGGTAGTCTCAGTAAGGTATTTGAGAAACTGATCCACACCGTTTTGTACAGAGCTGCTGCACCGATCATCTCCAACAGTCAGCACGGCTTTATGAAGCATCGTTCAACAACATCGAACTTAATGTGTTATGTATCAGCGATATCCCGTAGCTTAGAATCGAAGCAACAAGTGGATTCGGTTTATGTTGATTTTGCGAAAGCGTTTGATACAGTACCGCACAATCTCATCGCTGCCAAAATGAACCACATTGGATTTCCGACATGGATCACTGAATGGCTCTATTCATACCTGTCTAATCGCAATGCTTTCGTGATGGTGAATTCCGCACGCTCCAGGACTTTCAACATACCATCTGGCGTGCCACAAGGCAGTGTTCTCGGTTCTCTTATTTTTATCATTTATGTTAATGACCTGTGTGACATGCTCTCATCATCCAAACTTTCTTTTGCCGATGATCTAAAATTTTTCCGTGTGATTGTTTCTCCCACTGACTGTGTCGCGTTGCAAGAAGATATACATCGTGTGATAGTCTTGTGCGGTGACAACGGCATGCGCGTAAACAGCTAAAAGTGCAAAATAATATCCTTCACTCGCTGCAACAACGTTATTCACCATCAATATTACATGGGGCCGGATTCTCTAGAACGTGCAATTTCAATCTGTGATCTAGGCATTACGATCGATTCGAAGCTAAGGTTTAACGAACACATAAACATCGTAACTGCTAAAGCATATACTGTGCTTGGTTTTATTCGTCGTCATGCTTCTGGTTTCACCGACGTTTATTGTCTCAAGACGCTATTCTGCTCGCTGGTTCGCAGCATTTTAGAATATGCTTCCCCGGTTTGGTCTCCATTTTACGTTACGCATATCCTTGCGGTTGAAAGGATTCAGAAAAGTTTTATAAGGTTTGCATTGCGTCAGCTCCCCTGGAATGATCCAGTCTATCTTCCAAGTTATCCCGACCGATGCAAGCTGATTGATTTGGAATCCCTCTCTGCCAGGCGTCTCAAATTGCAACGACTGTTTATCTTTGACCTCATAACAGGAAATGTGGACTGTCCTGAACTTCTGGAACTGATTCCATGGAATACTCCTCCTCGACGATTCCGTAATTCCCCGTTACTTGCAATTCCATTTCACAGAACGAACTTTGGATTCAATAATTGTTTTTATTCTTGTTTGCGTTCCTTCAATGATGTTTGTAGCGAGTTTGATTTTATTTTGACCAAATATGTGTTTAGTGCTAGAATAAGGCGTTTAGATTAAATTAGGTTTTAAGTAATGAGTCTGTACGACGTAGTCGAAGATGGTGATCAAATAAATAAATCATGAACTCTCTCATCGGGACATCGGAAAACAACTCGGAATCGGGCAGTCAACGGTGAGTCGTGTGATTAAACGTTATTATGAAACTTTGAGCATCGAACGGAAGGAGAAATGCGATCAGAATGGATGTTCTATCAGTGATCCGGATCACAAGCGTGTCGTGAAAGAGTTTAAGCGGAATCCCAATGCTTCAGTCAGGGATGTGGCCAAAAAGTTTAATCTGTCCAAATCTTTTGTTCAGAGCGCCAAGGACCGGGAAGGACTGCATACGTTAAAAGTGCAGAAGGCTCCAAATCGTGACGAACGGCAAAATACGGTGGAAAAGTCACGGGCCCGGAAATCGTACACCCAGATGCTGCCGAAGCCTCATTGTCTCATCCTGGATGATGAGACTTACGTCAATGCGGACTTTCGGCAGCTTCCGGGGCTACTGTTCTTCACCGCGCAGCACAAGTTTGAAGTTCCGGAGGAAGTAGGGAAGCAGAAACTTTCAAAGCTTGCCAAGAAATACATGCTCATTGTAACGATGTTACAAGAAATACTAGGCCATAAGTATATATAAGTTACTTCACTTGCCTCAATTCAGGCAAAATATAAAATTTGAGCATGGGATCAGCAAGGGTTATTCGTGCACTTTTCTAGTTATCTGAGCGCCCCTGGTGGTGGGAGATTAAATCACCAAAATTTGAAAACAGATCACTCGCTCGCTCAGTATATTTGTTTGTTTTCTTCTCATCACCTAAAAATGAACCTATAGCCATATCAGTTCGAGGACCAACTGATATGAACTTCTATATTGTTCTACATGGAACAAAAGAAATGGGAAAACGCGTCGGGTTAGCTTGGAGGGTAATGCGATACCTCGGGACGTTGATCTGCCTCTTCTCGTTCGATCGGTGTACTGTTCAGACGCTAAAGAACAAAAGTTAAAAAAAATATAAAACGATAGTGCATAGATAGTAGATTAAAAAAAGTTAATGTGAGTTTATAGCCCTAGTAGAACTATTATACCTTATTACTAGTTTTTTTCATTCTTTTAGTGAGAAGATTAAGTGGAAATAATAATTAAAAAAAATAGGCCCTGCGCGTTAGTGTTAATCGGCAATTGTGAGTAAACCCGAAAGTTTAATTCTATTAGTTAGTCTAAACCAAATTAACTTATAGTAAAACCGCCACAATGGATCTACACTAAAATAAACTGTGCCGTACGGATATACAGCACGTGCAATATTCCCTCGAGACTAAGGTAAATATATATTCCTCACAAATGGTAGAGGATGGTCAATTCAGCAGGTCAAGCCAAAAATTGTAATGCGAACGTTTATTTCTCCGTTTATCCTTGAAGGACATAACCTTCCTTCAAGTGAAGGTGTCACCATAGGGCGTAGGGAGTAGCGACAGCCACGCTATTCCTAGGGACGAATCCGAAGCCCGGCGGCTTGTAGGCTTGCCCTCGTCGTCGCGCCAGTATTCGAACCGCACGTACCTTAGGGCCACCCGAAGGTCATCCATACCTCACGAGGACGATTCGGAAGCCAACTGCCGAACTGATTCTCTTTCGGTCTCGAAGGGAAGCGGAGTGAGGTGGTGCCATCGGTACTACAATTACGCACCCCGAAGAAAAATCGGTGTGAAGTTCAACGGTCGGTTACCACAGACACAAACCTTCTTCACAGACCGACAGCATTGGTGCCTCTGCTATCCCGCCGCTGCAAGCAAGTGTCGCTACTGCAGCCACGCACGGTCGGCTGTTCTGAGGACTCGCCGCTTAGGACGACAGTACCTTTCACCGTCGGTGGCGCAAGGAGTCTTCTTGTGTGAAAGGACCCATCACCATTTGCATACAGGTCAGATCCTTCCTTTATATCGATACATATATGCAAAGAACGTTCGCAAGGGATCTCAACAAACAAAATTTAAAAAAAACTAGCAAAAATAGTTCGCAAAGATTGAAGTGGTCGACCACGGGTTAGAGAAAGAGATAGTGGTAGAGAGCGAGACCTCGAGAGAGAAAAAAGGAAGAATTGTGTTTTTTTTAACCTTCGATTAAGATTAATTTTTTTACCGGAATAAATTTGCAAACCTACATACGCAGAACTTAACTAATTAGTGCAGGTAGCACCACCATAAACACACCGAAAGGGAAAGATAGAGGTGGATCACTAGCTTTGTTCGGTTTCGTTGATATTTTCCCCTCATTGGTTATTTTTCGTTGGTGCGATTTGAACGGTGAATTGCGAAGCGAGTGGGTCGGGATTCGACTAATATACTAAGAAGACTCGCCTTGAGGAGTCTCGCCGGGAAGGAACTTGCTGGTCCACATGCAAGCAGATTAATTGGCTTGCTTGGCGCATAAGTGGACTGAGTTGTGTATAGTTCTGGCCTCGTAACCCTTTAACCGTTACATCATGTGCAAACGGAGTGCACCGTTCGTGACTACCGCGACAGTACACGGGGATATCTACCTCAAGGAGTGTCTACAGAAGGGTCTGCTTCCTCTCTTGAAGCAACACAAGGGCCCTACGATCTTCTGGCCGGAGCTAGCTTCGTGCCACTATTCAAATGTTGTCCTGGAGTGGTACGATGCCAACGGAGTCACTTTCGTACCCAAGGACATGAACCCCCCCAACGCACCGGAACTAAGGCCTATCAAAAAATACTGGGCTATTATGAAGCATGCAATACAGAAGCATGCCAAGGCGGTCAAATCTGAGGAAGACATGAAGAAAAAGTGGGTTTCCGTACAGAAGAAGCTGCAGCTAGATATTGTACGGAACCTAATGAGTGGAGTTAAGCGTAAGGTGCGAGCGTACGGTTATGGTATTGAAGTTGAATGAAATAATTATGTTTTAAGCTTACTAATGGGTTATATTTAATTGTCTGAAAGTTTGAAAAGGATCGGTAAACTAGGTAATTTTCTACAGCGTTTTTTCCGTGATGCAATTTGACGTGGGACACCCTTTATAAAACAACATTCATAAAACTCTGGTCAAGATAGCTTTGCCTTTTTTACATCCACTAAAACCTCATTAAGACTAGAATCAGTCTAGTTGGTCCACCCTGAAGAAGGTTCTAAAGAGTGTATTTTCGTCTTTCAAATATCCTCCTCAGAACCCGAACAGCACACTTCCATCGAAATAAGTTGTTCCAACTTGATTGTGCCTGGAATAAGTTGCACACAAGTAACGACAATAGTTCACAGGCAAGCGTGCTACTAGGGAAAGGTAGAACATGTTTTTGACCATCTTAATGCAGATTTGTGCCACTGTACAGCTTATACTGTATGGGTCATCCACAAATTATGTAAAGGTTTTTGTGTGATTATTACACACTTAAAAATAACTATTTTTACACGAGACGTAATTCATCTTTGACGTAAATTATGCGTTAGCGTTAGCGTTAGCGTTGTTATGATATACTTCGTAGATTGGATACTAGCGACACTCACGTCTCTTCTGAAATTCTCAGTTAGACTACTTTCAGGAATAATGCTGAGGAGTAAACATTGGTTCCAATCTAAACAAGAGTAACAGAAGCATGACTGTCGCTATTCCCGGCCACGCCCATCTTTACCATAACTAGGGATAGGGAAGGAAATGTTGATGTAGTACTTACTTAACGAGAGGCCACCGACTTAGCGACACCCTCATAAGTGCTACGGAGTTGGAGGGTTGGGAAGGGTATTCGGTTAGGATTCACCTCAAGTTGGCGATGCAACCAAAAGTATGTATTGTTTATTTGTTGTTTATTTAATCTCTCGATAGCCGGCTATCGAAAGAACATATTCATTTCGTTTAGTGATCATGAATTTTAAGAGTCATGACGGAGAGCTTGGGATTAAACCCATGATCTTCTGCTCAGTAAGCAAAAACGATCCCTCCAGGGTCATCGAGCATCTCAGAACCATAACGCTTCGCGACAATACAGGACTACGTTTTCGCTTGATATGCAAATAGTTTCCGAGGTTAATGTTCAATATCAAATATACAAATTATGGTGGCGATTTATTGTGCTGTGGAAGAGCATGGGGTTAAATCCATGATTTTCTGCTCAGTAAGCAAAATCGATCCCTCGAGGGTCATCGAGCATCTTATAATCCACAGCACTTCGCGTCAAAGTACGAATATATGGATGAACTATCTATTATTGAATAACTATTTTTTACGATAATTACATAAAATAAATAAAATATAAACTACAAACAAAACGTGACTGCTAAAATCTCAAAAAAATATTCTCACAAATATATTTCACGCCACCAGGAATATCAAAACCATTAGACGTTATAATGATACTCTGCACATGTTAGACACAAGAAGAGGCCAAAAAGCAAGCGTCCGACACCCAAAACCCGTCAAATCCACTGGCAGTCACAATCAACGATTCTACGAATCGCGAGCGCTCACGAATCATAAAACCGCTGACTGCGACACTCTGAAAGCGAAATTGACAGGCTCTATGCATCAAACACCCGCCCTCCAATCTCCTCACGCATCCAACAGCACAAATCTCCATTACAACATCTAACGAATTCAAAACTCCGAAAATCACTCATCTATAGCAAGTGCATGCAACCATTCTTCATGATACATTTTTTCTGCCTATCTTTCTATTGGGCCTGTGGACATGCGTTAGCTTCGAAACTTCTAACCAAACTGGGAAAATTTTCAGATCACAAAAAAAAAACTTGAAAAAAAAAAAAACTTTCAAACGTAATTACAAGTAAAATAAATATTGATTATTTAACGCAAAAACGAGCAAGTAATATTAAATCTCTTGTATCGTATGCTAAAGCTGATTCAAAGGGAATTCATCTTTGACGTAAATTATGGAACGTAAACAAACATGCTTTGTAAAATTAACTGTTCCCAAACTGAAACATACGCAACTCGATGAAAAGTACGATTGATTGAATTTATTTTCTCGTTTCTTTCAACTGATTTTTATGTCATTTACATGACTTTTTGGTAGTGCGTAGAACCAACACCTATCTCCCTCTTTTTTGTACTATGCACGGAAGCTCGCCTATGCCTACTAAGAGCACCCGCACCGATGCGTTGATATTTGGGCTGATAGTTTGACAGCTTTAGCCGTTGCTATTTTTTTAGCAACTAGTTGACGCACCGGTCGTTGCTATCACAATTTTTTTTTATTATTAATTTATTTGATAAGGCTCAACCGAATTAACTTTACAGAGCCGAGGATTCTTGTTCACTATACAATACATCTTAAAACTATAGTCAAAAGGTACAACACAATAAACATTTTATCTTCCGCTATCCAATAAGCCTCCTCTAACAGAACGGGAGCCGCTTCCAGTGGTTTACTTGTATGGCCGATTCGCCAACGAGGGTCAGAGCGCTTCCATTGTAGCAATGGACGCAAAACGTGGTCAGCACTCACACATTCATCACGAAACGGTTGCTTTGCAAAGTCAACGACGCATCGACTGAAAGAACTGCTGATGAAGAACAATGAGGAGGACCACACAATGGTTGCTGCCGAGTAAACAGACGATCGCGTGACACACATTGAGAGTGGTCTGCTTCTGTCGACAGCCGAGTGAAAACTTCTATCACGATTGTAAATTTATGTTTTCGACTTTCACACCGGTAGTAACTTATCGTCGAGCTTCGAGCTAAAATTGATCAGAGAGTTTCTTTACTATATACCTAACCGTGAAGACTAAAGATAGAAAGTTGAGATTCAACCGCAGACCCAGGCACTCAAGAAACGGTCTTCCAGCAGATCCGAAACATCAGTAAAGGTTGTCAATTCATTCAAAAAATCCATAGCGCAGTGATTTATTTTTTTTAAATCAATAGATGTTATGCTAAGTGAATTAATTTGAATCTGGAACCAACAACAGAAAAAAATAGTGGAACCTCTAAGAAATTATTTTTGCTAAAAATTTGGGGAAGTTCAGGACAATCTAATAAATATCAGGATATCAGCTTTACGGCACTGCCATTAAATTCAGGAAAATTACAATAAATTTACTGTTGTGGCAAAAACTTCAGTTACGCTTAAAGATCTATGGGTAAGTTCCGTGAACTTTGGGTAAGTTCTGTAAATTTTAGGGCAGTTCCATGAATATCAGGAAATCTGTAAGAACTTCAGGGACGTTCATAGAACTTCAGGTTAGTCTCGAGAACTTTATGGCAGTTCCATTATATCAGTAAAATAAGAGAACCATCAAGAAGTTCCGAAAATTCAAGGATAGTCCAAACAACTTTAGAGAAAGCGGCGCTGGTGGTGCAGCGGTAAGCTTGATTGCATCTCACCCCAGCAGACCTGGGTTCAATCCCAGTTGGCACCGCCAGCACGGAAAACGAGATTGACGGGACACAAATCAAGGGGAAAAAACTTCAGGTAATGAAGAATTGTCTAGGCAATTCCATTAATGTCTGGACAATTCCAGAAACATCATCAGGAGAATAACGAGATCATTAGGGAAGTTCCGTAAACTTCAGAAAAAATCAGAGATCTTCAGGAGAGTCTGAGGAATGAAAATAAATACACTGGAACCTCCATTTACGAACCAAAACGGGGGTTCGTAAATCAAATTAGTGCGTAAAAAAAACTCGTTACTTGGGATTTACTTCGTAAAAAGAAAACTCGCTATTTGGGATTTACTTCGTAAAGAGAGGTTTTTGAAAATATTGTCAAATACCCCACAATATATTATTTTTGGAATCAGGATGACGTGTAGGGACCTGAAATCGATGTCTAACGCCATTTTGAAATCCAAGATGGCGGCTTCCGGTTACAGAAAAACTTGGAAATGCTTAGTTGAAGATGCTAATTTCAAATAACAGACTGTAGTGGTAATTTTTATACGATAGATGGAGTAGATGAAAGCATAGAGTTGATAGTTCCGTTAGAGTACGGCAGTGTGAAGATTCTATATAGATATTAGAATAGCGAACTAGGACAACTTTTAAGGAAGGTACAAATCGGTTTTTTTCATCTCTCTTTACCAAACTCCCCCTTTGGAGAGGGATGGTGAGGGGTGTCTGCTGGAAAACTGCTGGAACTTTTATGAAAATCTAAGAGATTCAGAGTTATGCAGAGAAATTTATGGAAGTCAATAGAATTGGAGATGTGGAGATTACTTAAAAAAAATGAACATTTTAAAGCATTTCCAAGTTTCTCAAAGAAGTTAGACTATAGAGCTTTAGGAAATTTTAGAGATATTAACGACCCTTCCAATAATTTCATAACTTCGAGAAATTAAAAAAAAAAACCTGACTTTCAGGGAAGTGTGTAGATTTGCAAGCGTAAACTCCAATAAATTCCGGGAAATTCCATAAACTTCTGAATATTATAAGAAAATCCGAACATTTTAAGGACCTTCAGAGGACTTAAAAAAAACATCAAAAATATTTTGGGATTAAGTATCTAATAAAAGTTTTCTTAAAGGTTTTTAGAACAGTTATATTTAGTTCAGGGTAGTACCAAGAACTTCAATAGAATTGAGGGAACTTCAGGAATGCTTCGAGAGCAGAAGGACCGATCAGAGAGACTGAGACAATTTAACTAATTTTAAGAAAATTGAAGCAATGATTACGAAGCTCCGAGAAACTCAGGGAATTTCCGAATCTTTATCAAAGTACCAAGACCTTTGTGTGAATTTAGAAACATAAGAGATGTTACATGATCATCAAGAGAATGTGAGATCATTATAAAGGAGTTCAATGGTTCTCAATGCAGTTTAAAGAACTGCCAAAAAATGCAGGAACTTGAGCAGCTACAGATTATGTTTATGAAAATCACGGGATCTTTTAAAATGTTCCGAAATCTTAAACGATGTCTAGAGAACTTAAGAGAAGTATATACACACTTACACTTTCAATGACTAGCAAAATTCTTGAATTATCAAAGAAAGATCTCAGTTTCTATACTGGTTTGATAACAGGACATTGTCCATGTAAATATCATTTGAAGCTAATAGGAAAACTTCAAGAGGATATGTGTCGATTCTGTGGTATAGAAAAGGAAGACTCTGAACACCTGCTATGCTCTTGTGCAGCAATCTTCAATAAAAGGCGTATTTTTCTGGATAAGGGGCTGGCAGAACCCTTTGATATTTGGAATGCAGGTCCCAGTAAAGTAGTACATTTCATTCGAAATGTAATACCTGGCTGGGAAAATGCTTTTGGTCAGTCTATGTCGGTCGCTTCACAAAATAGTGATACGACATAACTGATAAAGCAATATAAAAACGGGGAATATCACAATAGATCAAAGTAATGGTCGCAGTGATGAATACACCCAACACGGAAAAAAATATACACACTTAGAAATAACTAATTTTATACGTGATGGAATCCATCTTTGACATAAAAAATAAGACGTAAACAAACATCTCATGTATTATTGAGAGCTCCGAGACTGAACAGTTCGTGGCTCGACGAAAAGAACATTTGAGTAAGCTTTATTTCACGTCTGTTGTGACTCAAATTTATGTCAAAATTTACGCTCGTATATGTCACTGTCAGAGCACCTAAATTTACATGAATTTTTCTAAGTGTGTAGATTTTTCGGTAGTATCATTATATTTTGAGAAGTTCTCGGATCTAGGCAGATTCGTTTCAGTTTCAGTTTCATAAACTTAAGGGTCCAATGGAATCATGGGATATTCCAAGAATTTCACGAATTTTGCGATACTTCAGAAATATTCCGGGGTTCTCAGGGAATTTTATGAAAATGATCAAAATTTCCGAAACAATAGATAAGTTAATGGCGTGAGCTTTAATGAAGTTTTCAAAACTTCTGGAAAATTGTGGGAACTTCAAGGAAGATCAAGGAACTTCAAGATAATTCAATAAACTTTAGTAAAATTGCTGGAAGTTTTAAAAAGATACTTAAAAACTATAAGAAAGTCTACAGAACTTAAGGGATGCTCCGATATCATTCGGGCAGTTCCAATTAGGAGTTTTATTCAGTAATTTTGCTACTGTTCGTGTTTTTTACTTTAATATCAAATATTCATAACATTCATATGTAATGTAAAGTGAGTGAGAGTGATCCTTGCCAATTGGATCTGTTTTTTTTTTTACAAATTTAAATAACAATCCCGGTGTTCTAGGATCTTTTATTTGAATTGACTACTTTTGTGGATGTTCAAGATTTCCAAGACTTCGCTACCTGATTGCATATGGTAGTCCTAGATCCTAATTAATTCATGTAGCTTCAGAATAAGTGATTTAAAAAAATGCTGAGCTCTAGGGTCTTTCCTACGAATTGGCCTCCTTTATGGATGTTCCGAATATTTCAGACGACCATTCCGTGGCCACCAGAGTGCACACACTGGTTTCAAATCCAAATTGATTCATGCAGCGTCACAACAATTCCATATAACAATTTTAATTTGAGAAACAAAACTGACATTTCACATATAGCAACGCTTGGGTCGGTTGCTATCGCACTGCTATATTTGTCGACCCGCTGTTCACCGAGAGGCAGATTGTTAAATCCTGCACTTGAATAGCAACCCCCGCCCGGTGCGGCTGCTGCGTTATAGTGGAGGTTGCTAAAATACTTTAGCAAAGCATTGGTGAGGGTGCTCTGACATCGCCATCCGATAGGGAGAATTAAAATCTTTCCAATATTTAGTGTTGTTAGACCATTTTCAATTGCTGGTTGAGATTTATTTTTGCACCATCAAATGTAATATTTAATAAAAATTTAAAGGTCTGGATTAACAATCTGACTGGTATTCAGTGCATTTTGGAACTATCCCTTTTTTTCTTAATAATGATTGAACCGATTTTGAACCAAATTGGTTTCGTTTTTTAAATGTCATTATCATAAAATAAAATAAAACAATTTGATTTTATTCTGATTGGGTGTTTTTTTGGATGTATAAACATAAAAGTGAAATTTCGCAGTGAAACTTTATTACTCGCAGGGAATGAAAATAATCGATTCAGATAAGGAGAACTAACTTTTCATTTTTGTTACACTCATCATCTGTATTAACTAAATAATCACAATACACAGTGGGTCAGGAATGCAATCTAGCTCTGGGATTGCATCCAATTAAGTAAATGTCTTAACCTAAACTTTTTGGCTTAGTTAAAACTATAATGTGGTTGATAAACATAGTTCAAGTCAAGGTTGCAAAGACTCATTTCAGCAAAAACAATGTTTTTCTAAATTATGAAATAATTAGATGCCATGATCAAATTTTGAATTGGTAGGATACAAGAAGAGGTTGCAAAGAATGTGTTTGACATATTAAACCTGTTTATTTCACTTCATGAGAGTCACATTAAGCGATTTTTCACAAACTCACTCACTCACTCACTCACTCACTCACTCACTCACTCAGCGATCAGCAAATCCCTGATTGTGACTCATAGAAAGCAAAATTTACAGGTTTTATGTTTCCAACGCATACTTTGTAACCTCTTCTTGTAAGTTACAAGTAAAACATGCCATCATACCATCTTTTGGTTTTATTATTCCGAAAAACATTATTTTAGCTGAAATGAGTCTTTGCAACCTTGGTTCAAGTTATGACCGCAAAGATTACACAGCGATATAAACGTTTTTGTCGCAAGCCAGAGTGCAAAGTTTTAGATCGTTTTTTTTTTTTTTTTTTAAATTACCGAGGACATGAAAGCTTTACATCTTCAAGCTATTCGAAGTTTTGTAATATTTGTCTAAAATTCACGTTTTTAGTATTATATTTTGAAAATACTTACAGTAGAGTAGGCCGTGCGAGAAACGAACGTGACGATTTAGATGAAATCAAAATCCAAATTCGCCAATCGATAGGATATTTTATGACAAATCTACTAAAATGCTATTTTTTTCAATATTCCATAGAAGACTTTTGAAAAATGTACAAATGATAATGTTATCACTGTTTTCATGAAATAAACGTTTTTCCCAAACCCAGTCGTAATAATCGAGTACCACTTGGTTGCACATCGTTCTGCTTCATTATTAAAAGAAGCAAAACAGCACTGCTGTCGTGCCTTAACTCATTACCGTTCCTGACGGCGTGGCACTGGGTCCTGCTGTAAGCAGGAGCAAGTCGGCGGTTAAATGTGGATTACGGACAACCAGCGATGAGGTGGAATGAGACTTGGGTCCCGTTCAACTAGGGGGCTGTTCATTAACTACGTAGACATTTTAGAAGGGGGGGGGGGGTTGGCAATTATCCACGGCCCATACAAATTTAAACAGATGTCTACGCAAGGGGAGGGAGGGGGTCAATTATCCTTAAAAACTGTAATTCAATAACTGAATCGCACTAATTAATTTAATTAATTAATAAATTCCCAATTAATGTTGAACTAAGCACCTATCTTTGATGTGAGAAAAGTCACTGTACAGGGTGCGTGACGAATTTTTGCAGTAAATTTCAAATAGTAATTTCTCATGCTTGTGCATCATGATTTAGATATATTTGGCAGCACTGGATAGCTTATACTGTTAGGTGTAAGATTTAAACAAACAATGTTGAGTAAACGTAAAGATGTCGAAACAAGAGAGCAATCTGTCAGCCGTTGTCGCTTTGTTGCGCGCCGGAGTACGCATGAAAGAAATAATTCGGTCGGTAAATGTGTCTGAAAGAACAGTGTATAATATTAAAAAAGGCTTGGGAAAGTGATAAGACGGAGCACCTGCTCATACTGCTAATAAAGCACAGAAATGGCTTACGGAAAATATTTCGTAAATTTGGGAGGAAGAAATTTGGCCCCCAAGCAGTCTCGATATCAATCCGTTGGATTATTTTGTATAGCTACTAAAAGTATAGTATGTCACTAAAAGCTAAAATCAAGGCAGTGATGACATCTATGGATCGAAACATTTTAAAACGTGCATACTGCAGTTTCCGGAAGCGTCTAACTACAGTCGTCGAAAGGGAAGGCAATTTTTTTTGAATAAATTTACTTACAACTTCCATATGTTGCGAAAGAAAATAAATCGCACAAAATTCATTGCTAGAATAACTAACTGGTGTATTTTTTCTCAAATATGCCATTTACTGCAAAAATTCGTCACGCACCCTGTATTATATGTTGCAGCATTCTACGAACACGCTTTAAAGTTCATAATGATGATGCATGATAATTTTATGTTAGAGTTATCCCCCAAATTGAAGAACAAAGAGGTGCTTAAACCCCGTATGATCGTTATACCCCTTCCTCCCCTACTTCGCTGATATATGAACCAACATTTTGTTCAATATTGTAAGTACCGTCTTCTGATAGGAAAAACAACTAACCTGTTGCGTTATTTTAAAAAGCAACCTTCACTCTCTTCTCTGCTTCAGAGAGCTTATTTAAAACTAATGATGGAGCTACTGAAAAAAAAATGTGTTTTTGAGAATTGTTCTAACCCACAACATGCATAGCGTTTTTGTATACTATACGGAGGTGTAAATCAACAATAAATGTGTGACGAATTTAGTGCACATTGATCACAGCAAACTAGCTCAACATTGATGAACTCAATGTAGTTATGTAGGGAAAATTCTGTCAATTCTTAACCATTACAAAATTTAAATATCTCATGCGTTATATGAACGTTGGTCTGATTATGCAAACATGAACATGATTTTATCCATAACCGAAGCATTGAAATACTTGAAAATTTTTAAGTAAAGTATATAGACTGTTCCAGAAAGTATAAGCACACCTTATTTTAACGGTCACTTTGAATATAATGACATATTTCATCATGTTTTGGCTGCGTCCTTTTGTTTGCTCATTTCTGAATGACATAGCTTTAAAAAATGTGCTCAGTTTTGTGTTTGTGTTTCCTGTGAAATCACCGGCCCGCAAACTCTACGATTCGTTATTGTGTCGAAATTCTGGGTGTATAATAATGGACGACGAAACGTACGTGAAACTAGATTACAAATCGCTTCCCGGACCACAATTCTAAACTGTAAGCGAAGGCAAGGACATCCCCGAAACGGAGAAGGCTATTTTTACCGAAAAATTCGGAAAGAAGGTTATGGTTTGGCAGGCAATATGCGAGTGTGGCAAAAGATCTAGTCCGTACATCACAACGGAGACGATGAACACTCAGAAATACGTTAAGGAATGTCTCCAGAAGCGATTGTTGCCGATGATCAGGCAGCACGAAGGTCAAGTAGTATTTTGGCCTGATTTGGCGTCATGTCATTACGCAAAGGACACTTTAGAATAGTACAAAAGTCAAAATGTATGTTTCGTGCCGAAAGACATGAATCCGCCGAACTGCCCGGAGACACGGCCAATCGAGACTTTTTGGGCTTTAACCAAAGTAAAGCTTTGAAAATTAATAAAACCAGCGGACGACTTCCAAAAATTCAAAAAAGATGGGCCAAAAGTGGTCAAAATGGTGGGAAGTACCACTGTGCAGAAGCTAATGGGTCATGTTCGAGGAAAAGTCTTGGCTATGATTAAATATGTTGATTAAACGAGAGTAAAATATCATTTGAAATACAAATACAAATATGATTTGCCAAATAAAATTATTAAAACTTAAAAAAAACATTACATTTTTGTTATTTTGAAAGTGTGCTTAAACTTTCTGGAACAGTCTATAATAGTAAAAAGAGCATAACATTCATCAATTTGCCGTAGTTCTACGTCATACTACCCTTTTTTCTATAATTAGTTGCTGATCTGGTCTAAACCAGGCCCAGCATATGATTTCTAGTTCCTCAATGAGTTCACTTCATCGTCAGTTCAGTTCGTCCCATCATTCTTTTCATCGTTGAGTCGCAGCGCTGAACCTGACTCTATGCCACGAAAAGGCTTGCCAATGCACATCAACAATCGACTACATCCGAACATCTTTTATCTCAAATCTAGGGAAGACATTCCGTTGCAAGTTCATATTGTTCTTTGTCAAGTGGACCGTCTACAATTTGGAGTTTTATAATAACACATGTCAAGCTGCCTTTAGGTTCTAAACTTTGTGAGATCGTTCTTTTTTGTCCATTTTTACCTTTTCAAACCAGTAGCGGTGGTAGGTCATCTTTTCATGATGTGCTACTGGTATAAAGTCTATCACCTAGCCCTAGTCCTGACAACTTCAAACTATGGGAACAACCAGGAGTAACCAGGACCAAAACGTGTTCCCTTGATTACTGCTTTTTCAGTAATCAAGGGAACACGTTTTGGTCCTGGTTACTTTTTATGCCTTGTTAATAGTAACAAGGTACGGGTAGTTTTATATTGTATATTTCAAATCAAATATTTTCTTTATGTTCATAGAGTATATATGTTACTTTTGTGATTGTTCTTCTCATTTCGCTTTTCTTTTTGATTTCGTCTTATATTTTCAGAAAGCGAGTAATTTCGCTATAACCATAAGCCATAAAAGGCTTGGATAAGAGTCAGTGCTCATGTCCCAACCAACAGCTTTCTAGCTTAGATCCTTCCAACGTCCAAACAATAATATAATTGTCAAAAATGGAAGGTTCGGTACACCATGTTTAAATCCTCGAATTAAACAGGCCTGATATATTCTGAATCATTTTGCCTTGTGAAGGCCGCACGGTAGGCTTGGCCATTTTGGTATGTATGACGCATTAGACTGATGCAAATTTTGACATTTTCGCTGCACAGTGCTCAAACGGTTCCAAATCGGGTCCTGATTAGTCTCCCAAAATTTGAACTCATTTGATAAGAAACTGACTTCGCACAAACCATTTGAAGTTTATATGGAAATTACTATAGGAAAACCAAATGTTTTGTTCATATCCATCTAACAATTTACCATATCGCTCTGCTTTCAAAAATGATAGCTGAGCTCGTAGAAAATTTTCTCAGCTACAACATTGTCCTGAACCACTTTTCAATGTAATGTTAGCATCAAAGGTTATCAATAATTCAAGCCACTAATGTCTTACGATTATGCTCAATCAACTGTTCAGCAGGCAACATTTATGTTTCTGGCGCTTGGAATAGAGCACAAAAAATCATGACTACTCTGTCACACTGCAAGATACAGTGTTGCTCACAAAACAGCTGCTTGATCATGCCATAAGATTATCAATATCTTAAACAATTAATAACTATTTTATTTGACGTTTGGCTCAACAATCTTCTGCTAAGTTGAAGCTGAGAAAATTTTCCATAAGTATAGCTTTTGAATTTTTGAACAGTGCCATATGGGAAAAGGTAAGAAGACAATGAACAAAAAGTTTGGATTTCCCATAGTAATTTCCATATAAACTTCAAATGGTTTGTGCCAAGTCAGTTTCTTTTCAAATGAGTTCAAATTTTGGGAGACTAATCAGGACCCGATTTGAAACCGTTTGAGCACTGTGGAGCGAAAATGTCAAAATTTGCATCAGTCTAATGACGCATCTTCAACGTTAAACTTGATATATGTCACAAGGAAAATGATGAGTATATATCAATAATTTTCCAGGATGCTTTCAATAACTGGCTGTGTTGGTGTTAGATTCGAATAGATTAAACTAGATAAGGTTAAATTACATTTTCAAAATGTGTACAAACGAATACTTTTATCATTTTTTGTTGATCACATTTACCACACCCACACAAATTCTGACACTCTTGGAATAGTGTCCAAAATCTGACATGCAGCAATCTTCATAACTCAAACTAGTAGGGCGCCACTGGTTGGATTAATTAGGATTTATTACACCATTTCACAAAACCATTTTGTTTTTCAGGGAAAATTGAGATTGTGGATTTTATTTAATCATTGGCATTTAAGTTGTGTGAGATATATTTTCTGTGTGCATTATTTATCCATTCAAATGATCTATGGATGAGTTTCGTAAAAAATACAACAGAGCTTCATTCAAACAACGTCGTCACCACAGCAATACACGCTTTGCTTAGGTAACACATCTTGAAAGTCATAATTTACTCTCTTCTAAATCGATATTTTTCTCTCCATAATCCGATCGAAAGCATGATAAATTATTTTATTATTCAATGAGATTCGGTGTTTTCCTTTGTCTACTTCAACTGGCACCGCACGCTTCTGTTGTAGGCATAGGAGTTCCAAGCTGAA
The DNA here is from genome assembly GCF_037179485.1 of Ochlerotatus camptorhynchus. Classification (NCBI taxonomy): domain Eukaryota; kingdom Metazoa; phylum Arthropoda; class Insecta; order Diptera; family Culicidae; genus Ochlerotatus; species Ochlerotatus camptorhynchus. Next base: position 100,038 of record NW_027040575.1, on the reverse strand, counting down.
GCCATGCGCGAGGCAAATACTATGTGGTTTGCTCATTTAGGCCCTTCCCAATACCTACGCGACAACTTCTGCCGAGGATGGGTGAACGTGCCAGGATAAGTTGATGTATTTCCGAAAGCAAACTTTTCACATTATCCAGATCGACGGGGTTCTTTAGGAAGCCAGGCACCGTCACTGCCAATCGAGCATCTAAATAGAAGTTTGCGTTGGAGGCCATCGTCCGTGACATGCGTATACAGCCGTGAAAGGTAGGTGAGCTCTGGTTATAATTACAAGAAGCAAAATTTAAGATACGTGGTAGTGTGTTTTTGACATAATCTGATGGAGTTTCAGCGCACATTTTGTAGCATAAATTTTTTTGACACGATGTTCCAAATAATGATAAGGGAATAAATGAAAATGTTTCAAAAGGCAACTCTTTGTCAAAAGCATTATTACTACTTCTTGCTGATGCTTTTGATTTAACTGTTTATGACTAAAAATTAAAATTCAGTCGATTTTTTTTAAATGTTGTGTTTGAGATTATCCCAAAAGTTTTCTTATTTAAATTAATTAGAGTGACTTTTAGTGTAGGAGACCAGAAGGCGGTCAGTAGTTCAACTAAAAAGCTGGAAGAGAAAAATGTTGGTAGGACGAACCATCCAGTTGTTTAAACTGTCTGGCGGGTAGAAAAAAGAATGAATCCATAATTTATGGAATAAACCGTCAAACCCAGCGGTGCCAGTGGGAAGTAAATCCGTTGGTCCCCGGTTTCTGAGTTGATAAGTCGATAGGTAGGGTCCTGGTGAGGGAGCTGCCTCCCTGGCGTCGGTAGCATTGGTGCTCAGCATGGAAAATAAGATCGACGGAAAATAAATCAAGGGGAGAAAAAAAGTCAAACCCGTAACCATATCACTTGCTCAATCCAAACATTAAATGGAAAAAATTCTAACAAGACCCATCAGACATCCACTTAAAATTTGCTTAATATATTGCGAACTATATTTAAAAATGTTATTGAGGTACGAAACCCAAAGAATTATTGAAACATTTTCCTGACTGTTTTATGCCATTTCAAACAAAAACACATATTGGTGAAAATTGTATCTACACTGACATGCGTAAATAGAACTTCAGACTTTGCGTTAAAAGATAAAAGCACTCAAGTGCATGCAACTGCATTTAAAATCATCATATTAAACGCTTAGCATACACGCAACTAACCTTCACAGTTATGTGCTCCGAAAAAAATAATTTCCCTAACACGTACCACAAACACCGACTTAATTCCAAGATGTCTAATGATAAGGCATAATTCTCTAATTTGACAAATAGCGATTCTATGCAAATTATGCTAAAAGTCGTCTTGCGTTTTTTAGTAGCTCCTTTGGCCTCGCCGCATCGGACTTTCTTTCTTCACGCTAAACAGAGATAATGGATTCGGACGGAAAGCATGCAATATAGAGAAGGCATAAAAAAAAACAACTGAGCCAAAGATGCGATGCAATCAATAAATATAATTACAGGAGCGCAAAATTATGAAAAACACGAACATCTCTCGGTGCTAACTGAAATAAAGCAGACTGATACGTGGTGTAAACGCAACGCTTTGGGTAACCGGTCCTGCCTGCCCAAAGCGCTGAAACTATTGGGGAAACCTGTCCGGAGCAAGCACGAGGATGGCCCTGTCGTATTCGTCGTCTTCGCCTTCGAATGGATCGGGTCACGATAGCAAACCGGCAGATGAGCCGCCCTTCCCATGGAGCAAAGAAAACCGAGATGAAAGAGAGCGGAAGGAGACGCTTACCGATGGCGGAGTCCATCAAAAACGACGATCATCAATCGAACAGAGAGCACACCGATGATCGTGGTGTCTGCAATAGCCGTCATCGACAAAAGGTAGCACTTCGACGGAACGCACATCATCTTTATTCGCCATCGCCCATAGCAGGGCTGGGTTGACCATTCTCGTTAGGCTGGTAAAAGAATGAATCTTCAAGCTAAATTGTCAACTGATGTAAGAGTTTTGTTTTGATCTCAATCGCTTGTGATCTATTCTATTGTTCGGTTGGTGTTCCGTTGGTCACGGTTGATTATGTGTGATGAGACAGGCTCTTGTTCAAATCTACACTGCGATGGCCATCAAAAAACCTGATAATTGTATGAATTGAATTGACTTACTTTATATAACATGCTTGCGTATTAAATAAATATCACAGTTTTCATTGTAACTGTTCATTTAAAAGACTTAACGCTATTTGCGCTTTATAATTATGGGCCGAATATTAGGGATGCCATTTTGAGAAGTGTTTTAATTTGTGGCCAGTGTTGCCACATCTTTTTTTCAATTGAAATCTGTATTTTCACTGTAAAAATCTTTTTAATCTGTATTTGACTGACAAAAATTTGTAAAATATTTAATCTGTTAAATTTCTGTATTATGATCTTAGTGGATCGTAAATCTCCTTAGAGTTCATTCATAGTTAAAAAGAGTTTGTTCAAAGCTTAGAATCCTAAAAAAATGATGTAAATGTGCTTTCTAAAGAATTAATCTATGTAAAAGATCTCGAAATCCAGAATCTTGATTTTTCTTGTGATTTGTATCGTTTCCAAAAGTTTAAAAATAAAAAATAAATCTGTTCCCAGTAAGTTCACTATCACAAACTTGAAAATTTATTTAATGAAGTAACAATCAATTTCCGAACATTTTTATCCAATTATTTGTTTTTTTTTTCCAACTCATAATTTTATAATAAGAAATAACAATTTTATTATTTATGTAATACCCGTTAAAATTTTCGCATTTTCATAACACAAACTATTATTTGCATGTTTACTTGAATTCCATCCATTTTATATCTGATATTACGCTATTCCAATTAAAAAAATCCAGTTGACTCTTCGAGTCACAAACTGTAATCAATCTGTTGGTGGGTTGTTAAAACGGCTTGATTCAACAAATCCAAAAATTTAATTAACTATACGCACCTGTCAGCATGTAGTGCTCGTAGCTGCTCAAAAGGAAGAAGCGATTATTTGTCAGAATGAATAAATAAAGATAACAATGTATTCCGCTTATTTGAATTTTTTTTTGCAAATGCCTGTTTCGTGAAACAATAACGTACACACGCTATTTCTAAACAGCCCAAATTTGAGTAGGATCTACTTATATTCGTCAGAAGAAGAGCTACCCATAATTGAGTAAAAAAATGGGTTTGACAAGATGACTAATGGACAACATCGACCTGAATCCAAAAGATGTCATCTTGTCAGTTTCAACGTTTTTTTTCTTTCTTTGGTTTGTTTATTCCGTCGATCTTGTTTTCCGTGCTGAGCACCAATGCTACCGACGTGCCAGGAAGGCAGCTCCCACACCTGGAGCCTACCTATCGACCCATCAAACTCATAAACCGGGGACCAACGGCTTTACTTCCCATCCGAAGGAAGGCGTGATCAGAGATGTTATGCCTCAGAACATCCCGGCGGCGCCGGCTGGGATTGAACCCAGGCCTGCTGGGGTGAGAGGTAATCACGCTTACCACTACACCATTTGCGCCGTTGCAGTTTCAACGTTGATTACTCAATTTTGCATAACCCTACTTTTTACGGATATAAGTAGATCCTACTCAAATGTGGGTTGTTTATAAATAGCGTGAAATCAATAACGCTATTGATATCACTCATGGTTGATAGATATTTACTCATATATGAGAGACATTTACTCTTTTTTTTAGTAGAAATTTACTCATTCAATGAGTGACCTACGTTTTTATGAATTTGGGTGAACAGTATTCAGTGATTTATGAGAAAGTTTGAACATACTGAGAGGTAAGCTCATATCACCGGTAAGAGACGTGTGTGCGAGAAAATTTTCAAAAAATCTAAGGGCACCGGTGGGATTCAAACCCACAATTCCCATTCAGCACACGGGTGCATTGCCAATTATACAACTAATGTTGTGTATAAGAGAACGCTTGCGCAAAAAGACTAGGTTGGGAAACAAATTCGAAACTCACATGCCAAATACATCCGTAGACCATATAGGTCCACCGTTCGCAAATCATCTCATACACGCGTCTCTTACCGATGATATGTGCTTACCTCTTAGTATGTTCATACTTTCCCATAAACAATTAAATTGACTGCAAAGTCGCTAAGCCGTAAAGCAAAGTATTCAGTGAGTTAGATTAATTTACCGTGTAGGCCCTTCGAAAATGCATTAGGTCCTAAGGTCCTATTCGTCGATTTTCTCTTTCGTTAATAACTTGGCTATACACCCGTTTCTTGCCGTGTTTTCTATATTAGATGCTAGATAATTGCATCTTTTATCGAAAAATGTGTTAAAATAGCTGGAACACATGGCTGTGGGGATGCAAAGAGAAAATCTACGAAGAGAATCTGAAAATTTTATTGTTGATTGCAACTGAAACTGGACTGCTTCAACAATGCAAATAGCGTGATAAAAGTTCACGATTATGTCAAATCGTTTTGTTGTCTTCGGCGCACTTATTTCTTGTTCATAAGGAATAAGTGCACCGAAGACAACAGAACGATTTGACATAAACGTGCACTTTTATCACACTTTTCAATGTGAGAAAATGCACTGATTTCTCCAGTTTGGAGGGAAATGCGTAGTACTTAGCAGCTAATGCATTGTTAGGCTTGCTATCATTAGACTTGACAGTTCGTAGATGTGTGATACACGGTAATTCGCAACAACTCAAAATTGAGTCGAACATGCTCATTTCAGCGGGAAGTATGGCTACTCAAAAGTGAGTAGGCGCACTTTGACTCACTTTTGAGTAAACGACGTTCTCGCGCAGAGTGAGTCAAAACCACTCTGTGATATTTTCAGCCAGGAAGTTTGTTTTTTTCATTTGTTTTGATACATAATTGATTTTACCTGCTCCAGATTCGTTTAACTGGAGCTGAAGACGACTGAAAATCGTCTCCCCATGCAATTCCTACTTACCTTAATAGATTTCGGCCGGTGTTTTACAATAATTTCGCCGTTTCTTAGAGCGTTTGCTCCGACACGGCTGGCATTTTTTTTTTCTAAGTCCCGGATTTGGCTGACTGAGTGGCTTTTACTCAGTTTGACATTTTTCGTTTACTCAGATTTTGACAACCTAATGCATCAGACGAAATTGAGTACGATCGACTCACTCGGTGAGTAAGCTGAAGTAAGCGTGTAGTGAGATGATCCCTTTCTCACTGTCTCTTTTTTCCTCATCAGGTCTTACGCGAGAAGTGAAAGTGATGTCAACAATGTGTTTACGTATGAATGATCAGGAGTGGAAGAGAAATGCGCTTTCACATGCCGAAGCTTTGTAGATCGATTTTCATTTTCAATAGAACGAAGTTGTATCCATTTGTAGACCCAATTTGAGTACAGCAGACCGACATTACGTTCACGTACCTGGAAAGTTTTCATGTTAAAATGGAGAGTTTTACTATTTTCAATCGTGTATAATTAATATTCAAATAGTAAGAATATCTTAACTTGTATGTTCACAGTGAAATATTGACTACAGTTCAATTATAACATAAGATATTGCATTCTTCATGTCTAAAATATGGTCTGTGGCAAATTTAGCCGGCGCCGGTGGTGTAGTGGTAAGCGTGACTGCTTTCTAACACCCCAATGGGTCTGGGTTCAATCCCAGCCGAGGTCGGTGGGATTTTTCTGAGGCATAAAAATCTCTGGTCACGTCTTCCTTCGGAAGGGAAGTAAAGCCGTTGGTCCCGGCCTATGTGTGTTGAATGGGTGCGATATCCTACGCAGGTGTGGAAGCTGCCTTCCTGCATATTCGATTGCCGTAAATGGATGGCAATCGATGTCCGTCGGTAATTGGCACTAGAATTCGGAACAGAAACCATTTGTCCCCAGCCCCTTCTTAAGTAGATGTTGGACTAATTTCCTTTCTTATCACCAGCGATTTTAAGGACGTGGCCAAGTGTATAATGGATGCTTGTTTTTCAAATTTGGTTATGTGGGGGAAAATCAATAATCCCACGTTCTTGTTCGCGACAACACACGAGATTATTTTTCATTAAAATATTAAACAACAAAAATTAATCATAGGGGAAATGGCTCTAATGTTGTCCTATGGATCAAAAGATTGAGTCCATCGATAAAAATCTCCAGTTTTCAATTTTCCTCAGAAAATTGCGTCAAAAATGAGAACAACAAAATTAAAGCAATATTTTGATTGAAGCGGCGTCGGTGGTGTAGTGGTAAGCGTGATTGCCTCTCACCCCAGTAGGCATGGGTTGAATCCCAGTCGGCGCCGCCGGGATGTTCTGAGGCATAACATCTCTGATCACGCCTTTCTTCGGAAGGGAAGTAAAGCTGTTGGTCCCCGGTTCGTGAGTTGATGGTTCGATAGGTAGGGTCCAGGTGTGGGAGCATTAAAGCATTTAGCATTTACATTAAAGGGAAAGCTTAAATTTTACGAAAAAACAACATTTATTTCAGGGGCAAATAACGGAAATCATTATATAATTTCTTAGAGTTCCTAACCCAGGTTTGTTCATAGTACTTGTTTCTTTCCCATATGTTTGTTTGTTTGCGAACTTGGCTATAAATCCGTTTCAAGCCGTGTTTTCTCTATTAGATGCTAGATAATAGGTCTGTTTATCGAACTTTGTATTGAAAATAGCTGGAAGTGTATATATATATCTAGCCGTGGGGATGCAAAGAGACTGTTCTTTGACAGATAAAAGATTTTGAAAATTTCATCTGAAAATTCTCAAAAGTAACATCTTTCTTGGATGTTACTACTTCTTTACAGCATGACCTGTTATTTGAAATATTTCTTTTATGGAATATTCAATTGAACTATTCACAAATTATTTTTCACTCTAAGTTTTCTCCTTCTTTAAATGATGAGCAGTTCTTTGAAAAATAAAATAGTTTTAAAAATTAAATTGAAATATTCACATATAATGTTTCTCTTGGAATTGACTCCTTCTTTACAGCATGAGCTGTTCTTTGATATGTTGTTATATTCTTTTGACATACTCACAAATCATTTTTCTATTGGAATTGACTCCTTCTTTACATCATGAGCTGTTCTTTGATTTTTTTTTATGAAACATTAAAAAAAATCCGTTCCCATATTCGTGAACGAGAGCCGTGAACTATAGTTCACGGTGTACATTTCCTTCTACGCACGGACCGTAAACTATGGTTCACGGCTGCCGTTCACGAATATGGGAACGGATTTTTTTCCGAGATCTTACAACAAACATGTACTTGAAAAATGGTGGTTAGTTTGTTCATAATAATTGCAAACTAGTCATTAACGTCCACATAGATAACAGCATGGCTAACGTCGATTCTAGCACTCATCCGTTTGGCAAACGACCGTATGGCTAACGTATTTATGGATAATGGGGTGTCATCGGTTTCACTGAATTCAAACACTGAAGAAATATTGTTTTGTACTGGTTTGAGAAAATTTCGCATCTACATAAAAAATTGATTTGCTGCGTCCAAAGTATACAACTTGTTTTTCTCTGTTCGGGACCTAACACCACTGCGATCAGACATTTGATCTATTTTAGTATATTCCGTGTCCTTAGTTTAGTGCATTTTTTATTACTTCATCATTATTGAGAAATGATGAAGATTTTTTTTTACAATTGCCATTCTTGCATTTATCGCAAGGAATCGATTTTAATGCAGTAAAATTTACGTTTATTTGCTGGTTTTTAAAGTTTCAACATTTGGTTTTACATTTCAATTGGTTAGCTTTTGGCTCTTCAACTTTTTTCTAGTAAATTGGTTATTCCAATGTGATGATTGCGTTTAGCGCTAATTTTCATGATACCCTTTTAAGGGCTTGTTTCCATTTGAATTTAAAAATTTGATAACCTACCTACTTGAGCCCTGTAATCTACCTAACTACTTGAACTAGGTTGTCATTCCCCGAATGATCTGGTGGTTTGATCGCAGGCATTTCCAACTCTGAACATTACCAGCGTGGATGTCTTTCATTCCTCGAGTGTTTGGCCAGATGGTGAATCTCAGAATTACGAGTTCGCGGTGGACTATTAAGGATCATTCTGAGGATCTTGTTTTGGATCCTCTGAAGCTTTAGGTGATGGTACTTCACACAATTCTCCCAGATTGGCATACCATACTCAATAGCCGCAAAATAATCTGCTTGGGGACAGCAAGCTTGTTTTTGAGAGACAGGGTGGACTTCCTGTTTATCAGAGAGTAGAGCGACCTGATCAAGATGTTACACTTGGTGGATGTCTTGTCCACATGGGATCGGAAAAGCAATTTACTATCGAGGGCAGTGTTGGAAAAGTTCGCGATATTTCACGAAGTTCACCAAGGGAAAAGTTCGCGAGTCATAGGGAACTTTGATGAACTTTTCCATCACTGATCGAGGGTGAGACCAAGGTAGACTTCTCCACTCGACCATTCAATGGAAGTGCTATCAAGATGGAATTCGAGTGAGGAAACAGAATGGTTTGCGTTTTAGCTGCATTGATACAAATTTTCCAGCTTTTGAAATGGTCGGACAGAACATCCAGGCCTGATTGTAGTGTACTCGCCAGAGCACGGATCACTCGACCCTTATAGATGATGGAGGTGCGAACATTGACAGGATACCACCACCCCCCGGCAGGGGAGGAAAGTCTGACGTGAAAATGTTGAATAGGATAGGCCCAAGCAGGCTACCCTGAGAGACCCCTGCATCAACGTTGAACGTATCAGAGGGGACATTGTTCAAGTAGACCTGGAATGATCTACCCGTATTAGTTTTTTTTATGGTCTTCACGAGGTAGATCGGAAAGTTTTATCGATGCAGCTTGACGCTAGGCCATCATGGCAGACATTGTCGAACGCCTTCTCGACGTCCAACAAAGCCACTTGATGTAACCCATGCGATTTGGTGGATGGTAGAGTGGCCTTTCTTAAACCCGAATTGCTCTTCGAGAAAGATGTTATTATCATCTGAAAACACCAGCAGACGGCTGAGTATCAACTTTTCGAATAGCTTCGAGATGGAGGACAAGAGACTGATGGGGCGATAGCTTTTGGCACTGGTACGATCTTTGCCAGGGTTGCGTATTGGAATCACTTTAGCCAACTTCCAGCATGCAGAGAAATAGCCAAGCTCCAAACATTTATTGAAGATAACGGTAAGATGGTTGAAGAAGTCAATACTCAAGTTTTTCAACTCGAAGTTCACTGCACCATCCATATCCGTGGCCTTCATGTTTTGTAGTGCTTCTAATAGCTGCTATCACCTCATCAGCCGATATCATACTATCATCATGCAATACTACGGGGGTGTCAGCGACTCTAGATATTGCCTCCAGTACGGCAGGCTCATGGGGGCTCACCATGGTTTGGCCAAGATTATGTGAAATCACAAAATGTTGGCCAAGAGCATTGGCTTTTTCAGCGATTCTAATTGAAAGGTCCCGCTATTTATACCCTTCGGAGTGTTGGAACACCCTCCAAAGGCGCGCCCCTTTGTCAGTCAAAATTAGATTCCTTAGCAACAAAATTAAACAATGACACCGATAATGACAATGCATCAGAACCCTAGTCATAACCACTTCAAACTATGGAACAACGAATAGAAGATTAGAAATCACATAGATGAAGACTCATGTTTTCCTTGTTTCAAGATCATCCTCGGTGGACAAAGCCAAGTCTTGTCACTATCAAAAGTAACAAGGATTAAGATGTGTTCTTTTGATTACTGAAAAATCCTTTTCTCCAAGTTTGAAGTAGTCAGGACTAGGAATCGGTGGTAGATCTTACATCCCGTAACATACCACGAAAAGGTGATCTACCGACGTTACGGGGAAGCATACAACATGTTCTATAGAAATTTTTGTATGTGTGATCAGTCAAAATCTAGGTCAAGTCTTTCAAAATCTTACCAGTATAAAGTCAAAGAAGGGTTTATTATTATTTTCATTTTGATTCCCTCATCCGTGTAATCATATCAAAGCCAACTCAACCAGGGCTGAACATTTTCATTACAGCAAAAATACTACTTTTTGAAATTATGAAATTATGAGATATTATAAAAATAATTTGTATGTGTAAAATGCAAGTAGAGGAGGTAAAGTTGGTGTATGATACATAAAATCTGTCAATCTCGCTTTGAGAGTGTCACAATTAGCGATTAGCTATAACGAATAGTACTCACTCATGACGATTACTCATTACAGCTAAAATAGCTTATTGTGACCCTCTGCAGGCATAATTGACTGGTGTTATGTGTCATAAACAAACTTTACCTCGTCTTCTTGCATCTTACATATAAAAATTATTATTATTATATCTCATAGTTTCATAATTTCAACTCAATTCTACCAGCCTAACCATCCGTTTTGTTTTGGTGTCGACCCCGTGCGTAGTCCACGTAAGATGTAATCGCAGCATCAACGTCCAGATCTCTTCTTCGCGCCCGGCACAATCGAAGGTCGTGTCGTTCAGGATAACAACAAACGACGAAGCACGGAACACACCACGCGCAAAGCCCAAGACAAGAGGAAGAAAATTGCCCCGACCTGAGAGTCGGTATTTAGCCGTCCGTTGTCGAACCCGACCGATACGAACGATGCCTTAACTGCAGTTGATGAAATTCTGACGAGGAAAGGTGAAAGTCTTTCGAGAAATGGACGGCGGCGGAAGACTTCGGAGACGTAATTGCAACCAATTTTTCAAGAACTACACTGTGAAGTATTTATCACCTGCCGCAGCCTGCCGGATGGTTTTTAGCAGGGGCGCTGATCGGTTGGTTTGTCTTCTGACGGCTTTTCTCCTGCTCCGGAATAGGTTCACAATCGCGCAAAACATGGTAAATGGGTTGAAGACAGTAACTAATTTTCAATCATTTGAAATTATTATTTTTGAAGCTATCAGTAATTATCATAATTTGACGCACAATTTACGAACCTACGGCAACCATCGTGGACCCATGAGTTTCAACCTTTTCACATTCGACGTGTTAAATGGTATCATTTTTGGTCGTTTTTTTACTCTGATCAATGTACGAACGAGCAAAACAAGACGAAGGTTTTAAAATGAATTCGAAGTATGGCAAAACTGTGAATAAAAATCCATCACTTGGGCCGCCTGTCGTAAGTGCGTTTTAATAATGGAAATTACAATCTTTTTGCTAATGACTTGTGGCATGTCACATATGAGCAGTCAGCGCCCAGCAATGCCAGATTCTCGTTTTGGCACAATAAAAAATGATTTTTACTATATTTTTGCGGCACGTTTTGCTGGCGCTTAAGCTAAATGGTTGGAATGGCAAGAATTGCGGTTATTAAATTGAACATATGGGAACTCGTTAGAAGTACATTAATGAAAAGCGAATTATGTGAATGAATGAAAACCTTTGTGCATTGTTTGAAGCTAGGGCTTTTTTTTCAAACTATTTGGACAGAATCATAATAAATGTATTCATTACTAAAGCCTCAATCAGATAATAAATAGCAAAAATGAGAACTATGCGACGCAATAGCATATCGCACCATTTTAGTACATCATTAAAATATACCTTCTTCAATTTCCCCCTTCCAGCCTTTGGTGATCAAAAGTTTGTCAATACATTTCTTCCAGTCGTCCAACTCGTTTGATTGACATTGACGCTCAGGTGATAATTCAACCAATTTTGTTACTTCATAAAGTTAATCTACTTTGCGCCGTTTTCTCGCAGCAAAGGTGTGAAAAGCAGGCGAAGAAAACATAATCTCATCTAATGCAACACTCTTACCCGGGAACCTGTCCGCCCTGCCACACCGAATGCCGGCCATCGGGGATCTACCTCAGTAAGCTCTACCCGGGCAACCATTACCCATTGCCATCCTCACAAGTGGCCCGAAGGTGAGACCCGGCCGAAGTAAGTCATCGTCATTCCATTCCAGCAACAGACAAGGCCAGCGAAAAAGCAATCGCCGAATGAAGAAAGGAACTCCGGGCATGTGATAATACTTTAAAAAACGACAAAACGTAACCATAATAATCGTCATCGTGTCAATAAAATTTGTTCATCGGCTGAAAGGGGATCAAGCGAAGCAGACAGAGAGCCGTTGGTCATATTATACTTTTGTATACCGAGTGGAGGATTCGAATGGAAGAACAGCGGGCTAAAAACGGAAAAGATTTCGATTCTCCCGATTCTGTTGCTTCCTTTTCTGCTTGTGGCAGATATTAATGGAAAAAAGTGAAAATATTTCATAGAATTAAGCGTATTTATAATACACACGAAAATGTTAATTTTCTGGTTTAATTAACCGCAATTAATACATCGTCCAGGCTGTGCGGTTGCTTGTGGGCTACCGCAATGAATGGATGAAACCGGTTTCATCGGGACGAGCTACTTACACTCGGGCTGCCTTGAGGGGGCCTTCCGTCACGGATGACTTTCGGATCCATTGGGATAAATCCGAGCAGCGTTGCCAGTAGGATGAGTTTCTGCATGAAAACGTTTAGCATGAAAAATAATCAAAAACTTATTATCAGGAGATGAGAGATAAGTTGACTAGTGAATTACTTTCATAATTAAAGTACATCAGAAATGCACTATATAATGACTTTTCTTGATAACCAAAATAAATAGGGGAATTTACGTATTCTCGGCAACCTAAGCAGCGACCTTCTTTCTATAGCCTTTTTCTCTATGGAACGCACACATATGCAGTATTGGTTTGTTTACAAACATTTGCTGCCAGCTGCTCTAACAATTTCAGTCGAAAGAATTGTCAAAAACTGTTTTGAAACGTTTTTACAAAGCTCCAATCTTCTCTAGTGAGAGCGAGTATTGTCGGCAACCAGTTTTTCTTCGGCAACCGTTCCATTTGAACTGCATGTAAATCTGCTGTTCTATTATCGGCAACTCGAAATCAGCTACAATTTGTAGTGCGTGTGTTTCATTTCAAGAAAACCCTGCTAGATTGCTTTTTCTCAGTGGTAAAAATATAGTCAAATTGAAGCTGAAATCATAAAGAATCGTTTGCATGCATTCAGCGAAGTGTTTTCGTAAGAAAATCCAGTAAAAATATTGTTTCAATTTGGGTTGCCGAAAATAGTCTGTCATGCCGAAGCCGTCTTTTTCCCTATATCAATTTAACTGGATTTTCTCATCACAACACTTGACTGACATCTGTAATTATACAGATAACCAACAGATTGCTTGGCACTGGCTGAAATGCAATACCAGTGCGGGCCGAGCCGCGTCCGAATGCAGGCCAATAATGGAATGGATAGGAATGTGTTCCAGTGATACTCCATTTGTTCGAAACCGATAAATTCTCTGCACTTCCACGATAAATCACTGGTTTGTTGAATAAAAGGGTTGGGTTTGCAGCAGGAATCGATTTTTAAACAGTACGGTGAATTAAAGTGATGTGTTCATGATTAGAATGAAAGCGATTAAGGAATGTTAATTGTGAAGGGGGTTTAGATTAAATCCATAGTGTTCCGCTAAGTTTACAAAAACGGGCACTCTAAGACCATCAAGCCCATAATATGACATCACACTCTCTCTGTTTATACTCTTTAGTGTGACGCGCTTGGCATAGATGGCCAACAGCAACTCACGAAGAGCTACTGATTCCAATCAATAGCGGTGCGGCTTCTTCCTTTTTCTATGGATGCTCATGTGGGCTGCAGCTCGCTGCTTGCAGGCAGCCTTTTGTTGTATACTGGAGAACAATGTTCAACGCCACGCACCGAAAGCACTGCTGTTGCTGATGCCGTCGACCAGACACCACCACACACAGTGCATCATCGAAAGAAGTCATTGTTTACAAAAGCTTCCATGCCCTAATTCCAGCTCTATCTTGATAATATGGGTAATAAACATACATATATGAGGCTGGTGAGCTGTATGTTGTTTGGAATAAGGGTGACGCGCTTGGCATAGATGGCCCACAGCAACTCACGAAGAGCTACTGATTCCAATCAATAGCGGTGCAGCTTCTTCCTCCTTCTATGGATGCTCATGTGGGCTGCAGTTTTCGTTGTATACTGGAGAACAATGTTCAATGCCACGCGCTGAAAATACTGCTGCTGATGACGACGACCAGACACCACCACACACGGTGATTAGAACAGAATCCGATCAGCGGTTGAGGTCAGCCTTGATAGCTAGCTGCTTGCGGGGAGCCACATTGTGTACTGGAGAACACCACCACTTACCACGCGGAATAAACAACATTTGGTGAGATCGGATGGAATTCATTTTTGAAATCTGTGTTAGGGAAATTGCTTTTCGTAGGCAATTGGTGATAATTTTAATTATCCTAGCAACAGTAGCACATTCGTGCAATTTTAAATAGTGACATTTTGAAAAATGGTAAATTCTTAAATTCAACAGATGTTTCTACGCATCCAATCCAACGCATATTTCTAATCGATTGGTGATACAATTATTGAAATTGGTCCAGGGGCAGCTGAGTTATTAACGTTCAAAATCTTTCATAATTTTGTTACCTGTTTCATTTTTGGTTTTCACTAAGTGTACCCCCATATACAGGGTGTTTGGTTCAGGGTTTTACATATTTTCAGGGTAGATAGTGCTCCTAAAGTTATGAAAAAATCCCCATGAAACATAGGGTCGGAAATGACTGCTAAGTGAGTTATTCAACATTTTATGTTTTTTTTTTATTGCCAATTTTGGTTAGCTATATTTTTTTAATCTTAATGTGGATTTCTGATTTCAACAAATCAAATGAAAGATTCAAGTCTTACCTATCAATGCTCTTTAGAAAATAACTCATTTAAAGTTAATTATCATACATTAAATTTGAAAAGTATGTTGAAAGTACTAAAAAAACTTGTGAAATTTTGTACATTTTAGTGTTCTTAAGATGAAAATTTTCATTACTGTTAATTTAACCTTGTAGTAACCTTGTAGGCTTTATGGTTTCTTCGTAATTATTGATTGAAAACAGCCATAAAAACTTGTGACGTTTTCTTAAAATGCGCTATAGTCACCCTATTCGTTCGTACGTTCGGCTGTTTCAGTGGACTACGTACATGAAAATTTGGTAGAATGTTATTGTAAATGTTGAGCTACATTCTTAACTTTCGATTACCGCATATCTCCTGCGCCGAAAGAAAACATAACTGTGGAGATGTTTCGCGGTATCGAATATTGCTCAGTTTCCGCAGAAAACACAACGAGAGACCAGAGAATCGGTGAACTTTATAAGCAGAAGGGAGAGAAGTAGGTAGTGGTAATAAGTCGATGTCCCTTTTATTTCATAGCACTCGCAGCTCAGCTGCGGTGCTGTTCCGATGGAGGAGTGTGCAGCTCCGCTGCTTCTGTATACACACTTGGATTTTTTACAGGAGTTAGTATTTTTTACTGGATTTTTGAATTACTGAAAAACTCGGTTAAAATTCAAATGACTGTTATTCGTAAAGATTGGATAAAATCGACAAATTTTATTTTTTATCATTACACGGGGTTAACAAAAGTAAGGGGGAGAGGTAGCTCATCGATTCTTCCGGTTCGCCTCCTAGCATCGTGCTATAAGGTACCAGGCGATAACCAGCGTAGTTGATCGATAGCTCGATGACGTCATTTCGTTGGCGTCTGCAATGGGAAATTCTCATAGCAGGCGTTGACGATGGGACGTTGTCGTGTTGTTGAATAGCAACTATCGTGGTAACTCACCGATTACCTGTCGATCTGCCAAATTTGGAAAGACTTCTGCATTGAATTGTCTCATATAATAATATTCCGCCCACTATATCACAAGAAATTGCTAGTAGCTGAGTGGAATGGAGATAAGTTAAGCATTGGGTACAGGACCAAGTCTCCCCTGGGTGGTGCCAAAAGATGAGCGCAATAGAATCATCAAGTTGCCATAAGGCACAGAATGAGACTATTGAGATGGATAAAGGCTGGGTAGTCAAAGTCTTCCATACGTTAGTCATTTCAGGTGGATTAGAACAGGTTTAGGTTTAGGGTGGGCGTTGGCCAGATTTGGATTTTTCAGATGTAATCCTGGATAGGACCCTGTCATTGAAAGTCGCGTGAAAGTGGAACTTAATGAAGTTTTTAGTTTTCGGATTTGAAAGATCGTCGGTTACAGTGGCCTGCTTACTGAGCAGAAAAACGTGGTCCCAAGTCCTTACATATCAAAGAGATTTATGGTAAAATCACTTGTGTATCGTGTATTTTGCGAAAAAAGTTGTTGTCGTTGGTTCCGGGTTTGAATGGATACACAAATTTAAGCAACGGTATTATGTTATATGAGGGGCTCGGTGGCCTTAGAGCAACCGGTTTTGCTTACTGAGCAGAACATCATGAGTCTAATCTCAGGCCCATCCACATTCAAGATTCGTCAATCGTTTTATTTGTTAATCTGACTACATGGTAATAACAGCAACTCGGTGATTAAAAAGGTGCTCGTCTGCCTAGTGGCAAACGTTTTTGCTTACTGAGCAGAAGACCGTGGGTTTAACCCCAAGCTCCTTCGCGTTATATGATCGTTAAGACATCAATTCAGCTTATCGTTTACCAAAACGAACCCTGCTGCAAACCCAACCCTCTTATCCAACATCCCAGTGATTCCTCGTGAAAGTGCAGAGGTGTTCTCGGCTTCCATCAAAGCGAGTGTCATGTCAACACAATCCTTCCCATTCCTTTCTTGACCTGTGTTCGGGCGTGGCCGGCGCTGGTATTGCCTAATTTAAGATCACCAGTTTTTACACATTGAGGATGATTGCTAGTCCCAAGCATCGTCTATTGGTTCTTTGTGTAATTACAGCTGATCTGGCAGTAACAGAGTAGCAACCGTGGGCGGTCAATCAAGCTCAAGCTCAAGCTCAATTACACGGGGTTAACAAAAGTAAGTCTATACATTTTCGTAACACATTTTCTCAACTTTAATTTTTTCACAGATTTTTTAAATTTTACCGAAGAGTTCCGCAAAATTACTGACTGGATAAGTGCGTACAGATGCATCTGGAGGGTATTCTCGGGCTAGTGAATGCCACCCATCCCCACTTATAATTCAGTAATACACTATTTATTCATTTCTGTTTGATATGTTTACAAAGTTTGACAAACAGAAATAAGCATTGTGTGTGTAGTGTAGTTATCAATTTTCCAAGTCAAAGACTTCAGATAACTGTTCAAAGTCCCAGATTTTTTTAACGGAATCATGAACAAAAAACCAAAGACCACTATGATAAACGCGATCGGTGTGAAGGGATCTTTTGGCTGACTAATGAAAAGCGAGAAGCAGAACATAGAATTTATTTTAAGGTGATACGATCCAGATCCTCGGGCTCTGGTTCCACTTCGCTTTTTCCAGGAGTCCATTATCTGCTACCGGAAAACATACATACAAAACTGTGATGAAAATTTGGTGCCTCAAATCGCAATAGTGCTCGAGATTAACTCCCTAGAAAACTCGAAATGGCAGTGAAAGTGTCTATGATTTGTGGACGCTGAATCGTATCACCTTAAGAACTCAGTATGTTCCATTCCCAGGTTGGAAATTTTCTCAACTTCCCTGGACATAATACAGATTCATGCATTTCCGTTTATTTATTATTTCTTGCAAGATTCCTATAATACTTTTCGTAATTATCATATAAGCTTGGTTGGTTGGCTTTCGGTATGTAGAATCTATTGCCTCTTATCAAGTAATTATTTTCCAGAATATTCTAAGTTATTCTTACATTTAGGTTTAGGTGGTCTTTAAAAGGGCCATTTTGGTGGTTTATGGTCCTGAACTTTAGGATAGTTCAGTAAACCTTAGGGATTTTCAAAACGCTCTGAACATCAGAGAAGCTCTGTAAACTTTTCGTCAGAAGTTCAATGAACAGTTGTTCGGAAATTATGTATTCTGTGAACTTTTCGTGGGATGTTCTGTGAACTTCCCTTTAAGTTCAATGAATTTCACCTGAAATTTCCAAACTTTTCAGAAATTCTGCAGAACTTCAGAGAACTACGCTTGTAGTTGAGAGAACTTCCTTTTAGGATCAGAGAACTTTTCTTGAAGTTATCAGATCATTCATAAATTGCATAGGAACTCTTTAAAGCTCCTTCGGAGTAGTTTAGTTATCTTCAGGGAAGTATTGTAAACTCTAAAGAAGAGCAGCGCACTTCAGAGTTAATTTGTGAACTTCAGAGAAATTCTTCGAACATCCAAAATATATGATAAGTTCTCTGAGTTTTCCGAACTTAATGTTTAATCTAATGATCTTCAAAGATCTTGTCTAAGGTTGAGGTGACATGTTACTTCACCAAGATAGCGAGTCATCTCACACCACGCAGAATAGACCGGAAATTAAAATCTCTGCATAGCCTCTCTGACGTGTACAGGAAATTGGTAAGAGTGCTCGAATGTTCGTAAAACCACTCTGAAGTAGATCAGATTTCATAAATAATAAAGAGATGCTGGAGAATAAGGCGAACTTTATGGGAAATGACTTGAACGATTAAATTTATAAAGAAAGTAACATTCGCTACTCGGTTTGCAAAGGAAATTTGGTGAATAGTTGGGGATAGAGGTGTGCGCCGCAGCGCCACGCCGACGCCGCCGGCACTGTTTGGGCCACGTCACCGCCGTCTACGCCACCGTCTACGATTTCTCACGCCGACGGTCATTTTTTTAAAGTGGTGGTCCTCTATATCTGTAATATTCGCGCGAGGCTCAAACAGTTGTGAACTACTCAACATTTCTTTGTTTTCATTAAAATACGACTCAAGTTAAAAAAAATAGAAGGGTCTGTGCCTAGGGGCACGAACGGCAGCATGACGTAGGACCGCTAGTGGACGGAACAAATGTGAATAGCATTTAGTTCTTTTAATTGATCGATCATCTATTATCTTAACTCTTTCCGTTTTTGAGTTGTAGACGTACCAAATTTGTAGTATTTTTTGTTATAAAGAGAAAGTTGATGAAGATAATCAATCAAAATCAATTGCACCCTTGATTTCAAATTTGGTTACAAGATTACAACTCTGGAGAGCATTTTGTGTGGTCGTTAGGGGCGTGTGGTTCTGAATATGGACAAACAGCTTGTTGGCCCTGAAAAGGGCCGTTTTTTTTTGCCAAAATTGGTGATGATTTAACCTCCGAAACCGTAGAGAGTGCGTCTCTGTCACTTCAAAGCGTAGACGACATCCATGGCCGCTTACTGGAGATAAGCGGCCATTTTCTCGTAGATCAGACTGGAGATACGTTTGACACCGCCACGGCGAGCCAGACGACGGATGGCGGAGATCCTTGCGATGACCCTTGGTGCCTCCTTTACCAAGACCTTTTCCTCCTTTGCCACGACCAGTCATTGTTGCTTGTTGGGTAGAAGAGTGCACTACCTAACCTGCCACCACCTTGCTACTTATTTATTTATGTAATCATCGTCAATCAAATGTAGACCGGTTTAAGTTACAAAAACACTTAACATCTATTTTAATTTTTAATCTCTGACTAACCTCGAAAAGAAATGCTGCTCGAATAGAACTGACGCTTCTGCTGCCTGCCACTCGAAAATGAGTTGAGGCTAGACAGCAGCGCTCTTTTATATCTTTTCAGGTTAAAACAGAACGATGTGCAACCAAGTGGTACTCGATTACTACGACTGGGTTTGGGAAGAACTTTTATTCCATGAAAACAGTGATAAAATTATCACTTTTTATTTGTACATTGGACAATGTTTGACATTAATATTTTTCAATAGTTTTTTGTTGTAAATCATCAGTCGAAAGCATTGAGTTTGATGCGTAGAAATATTTCTGATCGATTGGTGATAAAATTATTGCATTGGTCCAGGGGCATCTGTGTTATCAGTCTTCAAGATCTTTCAAAATTGTGTTACTGTTCCATTTTCGGTTTTCACAAAGTGTACCCCCATATAGAAATTACAGACGTAGTCCTATGTCAAAAATGTTAAAGCCATCATCACAATGTGGCGAACATGAAAGTTTTATAGAGTAGTGCTTCAAACTCCTCAAAAGTTCTATAGACTTCTCGGAAGTTCTGCGGTCTTTTCGGAAGCTTCATATACTGAAAACAAAACAGCGAAATCGCCTTTTTGTTGTACGAATTAATTCGTTGTTTTCTACAACAGAATAGATTCGTACATGTTATGTAGCTAGTTTCGTTAGAGAATGATAGTGTGTTAGTGTTATAACTTTATCTTTGGAAGGATTTTTTTCTATTATTATGATTATAGTCACTTTAACGCTCTTGGGTGGCCCCGTAACGTGGGTAGATCACCTTTTCGTGGTACATTACGGGATGTAAGATCTACCACCGATTCCTAGTCCTGACTTCTTCAAACTAGGGGAACAGGTTTTTTTCAGTTATCAAAGGAACACATCTTAGTAATTGTTACTTTTTATGCCTTGTTGATAGTGATAAGTCCTCGGGTTGCCTGGACCGAGGATGATCTTGAAACAAGGAAGAAATGAGTTAGTTAGTCTTCACCTATGTATGTGATTCCTGATCTTCTATTCGTTGTTACCTAGTTTGAAGTGGTTAAGACTAGGGTTCTGATGCATGGTCATTATCGGTTTCAAAGCTTGTTTTTGTTGTTAAGGAATCCAATTTTGACTGACAAAGGAGCGCGCCTTTCGAGGGTGTTTCAATACTCCGAAAGGTATAAATAGCGGAACCTTTCAGTTAGAATCGATTCCGTGCGATGAAGGCAAGAATGACAACTGTATCAAAACTGAATACTTCATCATTTCTCAATAGTGATGGAGTAATACGACATGCACTAAACTAAGGACACGGGATATACTACAATAGATCAAATTACTGGTCGCAGTGGTGTTATGTCCCGAACAGAGGAAAAAAAAAACGTTCTTGGGTCATTCGTGACTTGTACGGGGGTGAGATTTGAACACGTGACTTTGGCATGAGAGGTATGGATGCTAACCAGTACGCCGGGGTCGCCCCCATTTTGAAGAATAAATCATGTCAATCAAATATAAAAAATACAGACTCGACTCAAACCATGAACCTTACGTTTGTCAGACCTGTGCTTTATCCTCCGCTCTATGTATGCTACAGAAAATAGTGAGGCTAAAGACAAATAAGAAGCACTTATAATCTAATCTAATCTAATCTAATACAAACGCAGCCAGTACGAGAAAGCATCTTGGAAAATGATTAGGTAAGATGAGGTCTAATAATTTTTCTTGTCTAATTGATGTTTACAGCATATCTGAGATATGATATAAACATCAATACGGCCAGGCCTACTGCGTTGTATTTGCCGCAAAGATGATTCTTGGAAATTAATGGGAACATTTCTTGAATCTACAGAAGTGGAAGGATGCGTGGACATACCGTACCAAACGCTCCGAGTTACTATGTGTAGTTGTTTGTAATGTGTTAATATTTGTACAATATTGAAGAATCATAAAATAATGCAATGGAAGGATCTTACCGAATTTTCTCCTATGGGAAACGCTCCTATAGTTGCGGTACGTTAGAAGCGTTAGGTTCCTATAGTTGTGTACGGAGTCTCCATACACAACTATAGGAATCTAACGCTTCTAACGTACCGCAACTATAGGAGCGTTTACCCTATGTAAACAAAAATTTGGACAGCTCTCACCATATTCTGCTCTTCCGCCGCCGTTAATTGCTTCCTTTGGAATCCCTTGAACTTTTTCTCTAACGCTTCGTATTTCATTCCGTGCTTCACCGGCAATTTCCTTCCGTAGATCGTCCTTGGTTGGTTGGTTCAAATATGATTCCGTATTTTTGGTCGGTTTCATGTCCACCATATGTTATTGAATTGCCATGGTGTTCTGGGACGAGGCTCACGTCCAAAGTCGCTGGTCCACCGAGCGCTCCGTGTGCGAAAGGAGAATGAAAGAAAGAAAGAAATACGAAAGGGATCAGTTTCAAGAAGTGACAGTTTCATCAGATTCCCCAACTAGCCATACTCAAGCAAAGTTTTTCGATGTTTTCATGTACATTTCACATCAAATTTTTTATGGCATCTAAAACTAGGCCACTTCATGAGAACTATTTTATAATTTTGAAAATTCGGCAGGATTTTTATACGAAAGATCGGATGGTATTTATGAATCCTCTTTTATCTTGATTGTTGTTTTTCTAGTGAACTTAGCAAGCAGTTAGGGTAAATGGCTAGGATAATGGTTTTAATTGTTGCCAAATAGCATTTATTGTAGCTTAAATACGGTTTTGAAATGGATCTCAATGCGTTTATCGTACAACCATTTTGCAGTAAACCAATCTTGAAGAGCTTCGAAAATATACCCTTCAGAACCTTCTCCAGAGTGGGCCAACTAGACAGATTCTAGCATCAATGAGGTTTTGGTGGACGCATCAATGGCAAAGCAGTCTTGACCAGGGTTTTATGAATGTTGTATTATAGTAGCTTTGTAGTATTTCATAAAACTTAAAATGTTACTTGGGTACTCGAAATGTGCCACGACCAAATTGGCACAATGACCGAAGCGCAGGGAGACAAATAAGAAGCGCTCATAGAACGATAACTCGATTTCGTTTGCTTTTTCTGCGGCTTGCTTGTTGCCATCTCCAACATCACAACATCAACACAGAGAAGACAAGAAGAGCAGTTGTTGACTGGATAAAGTTGAATTCGTATATTATACGAATAAAACGTAATAGGGGTGAGGACTCCTTCAGCCTAATCGCCCATTATGGGCCCATTGAGCAGAAAACATAAAATATTTCTATGAATACCCCATAAACAAAACAATTATACGTATTCAATCACCGTGTGTGGTGGTGTCCGGTCGGTCGTCATCAGCAGCAGCAGTGCTTTCGGCGTGTGGCGTTGAACATTGTTCTCCAGTACACAACGAAAGGCTGCCCGCAAGGAAGAAGGAAGAAGCCGTACCGCTACTGATCGGAATCAGTAGCTCTTCGTGAGTCACTGTGGGTCATCTATGCCAAGCGCATCATCCTCGTTCCAAACAACATACATCTCGTTCGCCTCATCGGTGTCAACCATCACGACAGAAGGACCACCATAAATTTGATAAAGAGCAGAAAAGCAAAAAAATCTCGAATTTATATGATTGATTACGAATACCTCGCGATTAAAAAATTTTAGCAAGAAATTCGTCCAATTTTCGGTTTTTCATATCTGCGTTTTGTGCACGAAAATAAGTTTTTTTTTTGTCATCAGAGGCGTTTTCGTGATGGAAAAAAGTGGTTTCCCAAACACAGTCACCGAATAGTGAGCACGTAATCCTACGTCAAATCTACGGTCGTGTCTTGAATACAACTTTTACCTTTTTTTTTGAACCACCACGGTAAAAATTTGGACTCAAAAAACCCAAAAATCATCCTATTGGAAAAATGTTATTTCATGATGTGATAGAAAAAATGTATGCATGTAATTTTTTTCAGGAATAGGGTTTTGAATCTAATTTCCGTCCTGCTAAGCACAACCGGTGCTTTACCAAAATTGGAATATTTCTGTCAAAGATGACTTCTAAATTTATTCACCTTTCCATGCGCACCGTTGGATTTGATGAAGAGTCACAAATTGTTGAGATATTGTTTAAAATCTAATACTGCTTCTTGATTCTAAATTCGTTCTACGAGTTTCAATTCCGTCCTAACGCATTGTAACGCCATTGGATTTTCTTCGTCCTACGGATAAACGTAGAAAAAGGGGATTAGCTAGGAGCGCTTCTTTTGTTTTGAGAACAAATAGCGTATATATTCATACAAACAGGGTTTATGTTGTAGCGAATGAACTAACGCATCGGAACAAACCTATTATTGATTTCTGCACGGTGAAATCATTGATATTATTGATCTTTTCTGATTGATAGAACGGACATAGGCGATTACGACAAAGTAGCGCTCTACCCTATCCAGGAATAAATTGAAAGCTTATATATGACCTTAACAGTTTTTAGTGTGCGCCATAAAAATTTAAAAATGTGTCTTTACAAAAAATCAATGTATAAAGAGTTACTCTTGAAAAACTTGTTTTTAGGGACCACCCTAAGTTGCTTAATAAAAATCGGTATTAAACGTGAACCATTAGATATAGAAAATTGGTTCCTTGAGCAAAGATGCTGAAAATGAATTGTCCTGCAATTTTGTCCAGCATTGTGGTGCTCTATCTCGAAAAATTAAGTATATATTATTAGGGTATATCTGGTTCAAGTGCTATGACCGAAAACTATCATGTGTCAAATCAATGAGAAGTTTCGATTAAATACGAATCATATCGACCTGGCATCACTCCAATAGATCAGGTATAGGAACAAGTGACCGAGTATGAAAAAAAAAACACTACAAAACGTTCCTAAATTTACTGTATCGAAAGCACCGAAGAACACCGTGATCCGAATGCCCACGAGATTCTGGCTACGTTGAGGAAAGGAAAGGAAAATATTCTACTTTTTATATAATAAGAACGATGCGGATTAAGCTAATTTAATGATTATCGCCTTTTTCTTTCTTCCGTTGTGTATCTCTTTGTCTCGCTTACCCACTCGTTAATAAGCTTTTTTGTTGTTGTTGATGCTGATGCTGATGCTGTTGCTTTCGTTGCCGTTGAGGAGACTAACAAACATCACCCGGAGCTTTTATCTCACTTACAAGAAGACGAAAAAGAGGCTTTGATGACGCTCTTAGCGAGTGTTTTGTGGGGTCAGCAGCAGGCAGGGCTCCGTTGCAGCGTGTGGTGGATAGAGGTGGAAATAAGCGCTTTTTATGAATCAGAGTCGAAGAAGGAAGAAATAATTTGTATAAATAACTTAATTATGCTTGAGAGTGAACAAAAAAGCTTATGATGTGTGTTATTCTTGGCCTCACCATCGATGGCGGTGAGTGATGACGACATAATTTGCTGTGGCCTGCAGCATCGGGGTCAACGATTGACGTTTGGCGGAGGTAAAAATAAATAAAAATAAATGGAAGTTTTTTTTTCCCAAATCCGTGTGCAGTTTTATCTTATTTGTGGAAGATGGCTGTCATCACCAAAGAAGCTGTGCACTTACGTAGAAACGGTGCACAACCCACGCATGCGATGGATTTGGTAGACCTTGAATAATTTAAATCGTTTCATTCATTTTTATCCATGTGGAGAAATTGCCAAACTCTATTTTCACTTATCTTATCTACAAACTTATTATTTAAATTCACACAAATTTTGAAACGCAGATCGATCCCCGTAACAGGCAAACAAATCTCCGTCCTATAAGTAAGAAGCATGGTTTGCACAAACTCTAATACCTGTCCTCGGGCGCACAGCCACTCGCTGAAGCAACTTTTCAAACCAGTCCCTAAGGCAGCGCACGAGTTCAGTGGCATCTTCAGCTCGTTTGACGAACCGCCGGCCGCTACACCGCCTTGATGGAAAGTCGTTAAAATCCTCGGAACACCTCCAACACCATATAGAGGTTAATAATTTAATTGTTTCATCCAAATACCGCTCTTATCTTTATTGAAGACGTCCAAGCCAAAGCCGTATAAGACGTCAGGTCCATCCATCCATCCGGCGATGGCATCTCGAAACCAAGACTAAGACCAAGACCAGGACCGTTGCTGATGACGGAATCTAATGAACGATGATGGCGCGAAGCTCTCTGTTTCTCACCGGTCGGTCCGTCGGTGGCGCACTCGGGGTGTGAGATAAAAACCACATCATCAGGATAGATAAATTTTAAACTTTTATTTATTTACATTTATATTAGTTTAAAACGTTTTTGATAGCACTCGAACGCTGGAGCCTTGCCGGTTGAACTAGTATTTTGTTCTAATAGACTTGTATGAAAGTTGACTTCCCAAGGATAAGCCGATGGTATGAAAACGTGTGGATCATAGCTCTCACTCAGCTCGCTAAAGTGATGACAAAAAAACAGCTCATCGACCTCTTAACCGAGCGGCCCCTGAAGAACATGTGGCGTGCCGAGCCAGCCGAGATAATGCTCAAAATGATGATGATTAAGATGTTTAGACGGAATATGAATAGCGAGAGCGTGAGGAAGACGAAGAAACTGGTGAAAGAACCTGTTCGATTCGGTCGATAGTGTTCTTAATGTATCGTGAGAAGCAATAATGGCTTTCGGACGATTGAGTGGATTCGATCATGTGTGTGTGTGTGCATTGAAACGATCAAAGAAGGATGACTAAATTCGAAGCTACGGTGAAGGAATGCTTTAAACGGGTGATAGATAAGCAATTTTATTATTGGAATTCAGGTCGTGATCTAGTGATGGAAGATGTACGATTTGGGGGATTTTTGTTCAATGCAGTTTTCTTTATAAAGTCTTAATACAGACTACGCAAAGGTTTGGGGGTGCAGTGATGGTTGATCTATGGTTTGATGAAATATTTATTTAAATGTATAGCCCAATGGCCCAGTAGTGATGGGCTCTGAAATCTTTGTTTTGCCCTTTTGAACATTTTATATTTTTTTAATTGTTATACACTCACCCAGCAAACTAGAATGTACGAACAGTAATCTCTCAGTAATCTCAGTAATAACATTGTCATATGAAAGCACCATCGTAGTAGCCATGAAATTATTTTTTTTGCAATTCTAGATAGAGCTGGAATTAGGGCCTAACAGCTTTTGTAAACAATGACTGCTCTTGATGATTTCTAGAAATTCAAGGCTCGTTCACGCAAACCAACATCCTCATCGTGTAGGAAAAGACTTTCCCTATCCGATGGTTAGGTTGGTCTGCGGGGACGTACCTTGAATTCCTAGAAATCATTGATAGAAGTCATTGTTTACAAAAGCTGTTACGCCCTAATTCCAGCTCTATCTACAATTTTGCATCATTAAACCCGTTTTTCATCATGCGCTAGAATAACATAACGGCCTACTTTTCCTAACTAAAATGTCTATACCGAAAACTGCTGTGAGTATTGCTTTTTGTTTTCCTTGATTTGTTTTCCGTCGATCTTGTTTTCCCTACTGACAACCAACTCTACCGACGCCAGGGAGGCAGCTCCCACACCTGGACCCTACCTATCGACCCATTTACTCATGGATCAGGGACCAACGCTGCCCGTAAATGAGAAATTGGCTAATGTGCCTGAAACACGAGATCGATAAAAATACAATTTAATCATTTTTGTTGGTTGAATAAGGTTTACTACCCAAGTAGGAAAAAAATAACTTATTAGTACCAAATTCAAGTATGAAAATAGCATAACTGGCAACCTAAATATGATATTAGTGAGGTTGACATAAGAGGTAAAATACCAAAAATAATACCTCAAAAATGTTCTACGAATAACGAACTAATAAGTAATTTAGTTATTACACCCAACCGGTGGATGTAAGATTCGCTTACAATTATGTGGGATTCATCATCAGAGGATGTTAGTGGAGACCGCATGAACCGAGGATGCGATATACCTAGCTGCGGTCCAATGCAAGAAAATTGGAGACCGAAAAATGTAGAGTGTATTAGTGAGGTAAATTAATTATGTCGAAAAAAATAGGAAAAAGGTTGCCGACTGGACTTCGAGTCCAACGAACGTTGCGATTATCAGACCTGTGCTTCCTCCACTGCTCTCTCCATACTTCTGAATAAGGAGAGCCTCAAAGCAAACAAGAAGCGCTCACACTCGACTTCGTATGCTTTTTCTGCTGGAGAGATTCGAGGCAAGTGTGTGCGTCATTCTACCATGTTATACACTGGAGTCGCTTTTTACGCGGGTGATACGTCCCGCGTAAAAAAAACCGCGTAAAAAAAAACCGCGTAAATTCCGGAATCCGCGTAAAA
The DNA here is from genome assembly GCF_037179485.1 of Ochlerotatus camptorhynchus. NCBI lineage: Eukaryota > Metazoa > Arthropoda > Insecta > Diptera > Culicidae > Ochlerotatus > Ochlerotatus camptorhynchus. The sequence goes on along the minus strand of NW_027040575.1, from coordinate 72,328 downwards.
AAACCGCGTAAATTCCGGAATCCGCGTAAAAAAAAACCGAGTAAAAAAAGACCGTGTAAGAAAAAAACGCGTAAAAAGCGATATACCGCGTAAATTCTGAAATCCGCGTAAAAAAAACCAAAATCCGCGTAAAAAAAAACCGCGTAAATTCCGGAATCCGCGTAAATTCCGGAATCCGCGTAAAAAAAAACCGCGTAAATTCCGAAATCCACGTAAAAAAAAAACCGCGTAAAAAGCGACTCCAGTGTACATAAAAATCAAAGCAAATGCTTGCTTGTGTAGGTGAAAGCACAGACAGAACACGAAATAAAAAAGGCAAAAAACCATTACATCACCTGCATGGTCAACTTCTAACATTCGCTGCGATGTTCATGAACAGAGGATGATAGGAAATGGAACTAACATTCATTGTAATAAATTTTTGGTTTGCGTGTACAATAAAAAACGGATAACAGACGCTTTTTTAGATGCCAGAATACCATAGTATGTTATTTTAAAGGTATTCTAATACCAATTCAATAACTCTTTTAGGTGTTATTGTCAGAAAACTGAAAGATCACATTTTGTTATTTTGGTATTCATTTGATATTTTACAAAATAGTTCGATAACTGAATAATATCAAAACAAGGTTTTATACCAAAAGCATACCGAAATCTGGTATCATACCACATTAATATATTCATTTGTTATCGATTAGCTATCGGATCCTGCTCGGGTAGATAAAATTAACTATATTTTCTTATGCCGGAAACATGTCGTTGAATGTCGTTGAATGTCGTTGGACGAAAAATGCAGCCAATTTTCTTAAATGCTTATTATTAATCGCAATAGCCATTTTTTCATTTATAAATCCTTGGAAATTTGTCAAACGGTTATCTGTTTTGGCTAACGTGCATTTATCGCGAAGTGAATTCCTGCTAGATATGGCTTTACATTATTTTAATAATACGGAACGACTAGTTAAAATGTTCAGATACCATCTGAAAGATTGCAGAACGGTTGTGCAACATTGGCCCTTATTACGAGTGTCACTACCCAGTAACAAAAGCAGTCGAACTTTCAAAAGCAGTAAACAAGGTATAATTTAAAAAGTTATAGCGTTTTTGCCTCCCGGAAAAGTTATAACCTTGCAACCCACGATGACAAATCTGATGAAGGATCATAATTTTGATATTTATATGTTGATTTTGAAATATCTACCATTTACATTTCCCTTCCCCTTTCCATTTATTATGCCTGAATAAAAACGTTATAAATAAATAAAAACATCCATTCCATAATACATTTTAATAAAAAACTCTTGTGATAAGCTGCAAAACTGAAAAATATATGAACCTTTAACATTTTTTTTTAAATTATAAAGTATAAACAAAAAACAACTTTTGAAACCTGCATCATTGGATTCACAACCTTATGTCTGTGACCACTTGACTATAAGACCATCTTACTTGATGCTTAAAAAATTCCCATTTTAAAACACACTGGTTGCTGCGCTCGGTTTCAGACTCATCATGCACATTAGACAATTTATCATTTAGGGGAAATGGATGTAATGTCGGCCTAAATTCCCTTAATATATTCAGCAATCGACAAAATTTTCAATAGCAACCAAAAATATAGCGATAGGTCCAATCTTAGATCCATAGGCCAACTTTAGAGCCATTTTCCTTATATTGCATATTAGCCATCTAGTTTTTTAAAGTTGTTATACTCGCAAATCATTTTGTTGTAGCAATTTTATGCAGTGGGGACTCGAAAAGAGTGCCACCTATCACTTAACACCATTTTCTCGATTTTGACATAAATGGTATATTAACCCATTTCTCATTTATGGGCAGAACGGGTCTACTTCCCTTCCGAAGGGAGGAGTTATCAGACATTTTATAGCTCAGAAAATCCCGAGGGTGCCGATTGGGATTGAACTCAGGCCTTTTGGTGTAAGCGCTAGTCATTCTTACCACTGCACCACCGGTTCCGTTGTGAGTTTTACTTGCTATTAGTTTCAATTTCTAATATTTTGGTTCCTATATTAAGGTGGAGAAATGCTGCTTGTGCTTCTATTTTCTTCAATTAAACAAATCATGCTATTTTCGACAGATTTCAAAAGGCAGCAATCGTTTATTTTGTTTAAGGTGATACTCTAAGGAAGCCTTAGCGTGAAACTTCAAAGGCACAAATGTCAGCTTCCACAAAACATACAAATTTGAAATTGCTACTCTCTGTTTGTAGTAGCACAGCAAACAAGAAGTAGCAATTTTAAATTTGTATGTTTTGTGTAAGCTGACAATTGTGCCTTTAAAGTTTCACGCTAAGACTTCCTTAGAGTATCACCTTAATAGTTAGTTGTTTCCGTGAGATTTTTTGAAGACTCTTTTATTTTACACCTCGCCCGTTCAAAATCGATTTAGTAGTTTGTATAATACATCAAAATAAACCATGATACACATGAAATATAACATAGTGTAGCATATGCAACTGTAGATATTGTGAGTGAATTTTCAAAACACATAGCTACGTGCTAAACCTGCATTTATAATTGCGATCGCGGTATCTTTTTTTTTTAATCAAGTTTCAACATGTGCAAACGCTTAACTCATCGAACACCACGTCAAAAGTGGGAAGCAAACATGATAATAAATTTAATATGTTTTCCATTGCATCCAATAAGTCAAATGGTGCGGATTCAAACACAACGAAGGAAATTTGCACCAGCTTTACCTCCATTTGATCTAAAAATGCACAGCAATTTTTTTTATATTACATCAAAGCGGATGCACTTCAATAGTGTCAAAAATATAGTGTAATATTACTTGCCCAAAAGGGCACAATACAGTGCATGAACTGACATTACGCTGCTTTTACTGCATTTGTTTATTTTTTGTGGCCATAAAAATTACATAAGATTTTAGTTATTACACACCGTCTTCGACTACGTCGTACAAACAATTACTTAAAAATAAAACTTGTTTAATCGAAATCTCTTATACATTACTCAACACATTTTTGAACATAGTAAAATCAAACTCATAACAAATATCATTAAAGGAACGCAAATATAAATTAAAACAGATATTGAACCCAAAGTTAGTTCTGAGGAATGGAATTGCCAGAAATGGGGAGTTACGAAATCTACGAGGATGAATGTTCCATGGGATCCGTTCCAGGAGTTCGGGACAGTCCACATTGCCGGTGATTAGGTCGAAGATGAACAGTCGTTGCAATTTGATACGCCTTGCAGAGAGAGATTCCAAATCAATCAGCATGCATCGGTCGGATAGCTGGGAAGAATGACTGGATCATTCCATGGGAGCAGACGTAAAGCAAACCTCATGAAACTTTTCTGAATCCATTCAATCGTAAGAATATGCATAGTGTAAAATGGAGACCACACTGGGGAAGCATATTCTAAGGTACTACGAACCAGCGAGCAGAATAGTGTCTTGAGGCAATAAACGTCGGTGAAACCAGAAGCATGACGACTAATGAAACCAAGCACAGTGTATGCTTTGGCAGTTACGATGCTTATCAGCAGGAGGAACAATTACACGAAAACATTCTAGGTCATCAGCATAAGACAGCTTGGACGGTGAGAGTAGCTCACATAAGTCATTCACATAGATAACAAAAATAAGAGGACCGAGAACACTGCCTTGTGGTACGCCAGATGGAGTGTCGAAGGTCCTGGAGCGTACGGAATTTACCACCACGAAAGCATTGCGGTCAGACAGGTACGTGTTGAGCCATTCCGTGATCCAGGTAGGGTATCCAATATGATTAATTTGCTAATGATGAGGTTGTGCGGAACTGTATCGAAAGCTTTCGCAAAATCGACGTAAACCGAATCCACTTGCTTGATATCGCTGACACGTAATCCTACACAAATAGTTTTCGTGTGTTGTAGAAAGGGTGGCTTTGAACTCCAACTCAAGCTCAACGAGTCTAGCTTTATCGGATTCATTTTTCGTTTGGAAATACCTGTTGCGCAGCTTACGAAGCTTGTTACGAAGCGTACGTTACTCTGCAGACCATAAGATTTTCGACATGATTGAAGTGCATCTTGTCTAAAATAAATTAATACAAGTATTTCAACTCTATTAACGCTTTCCGTAATTTCAACCTATATTTAAAAATTAGCATAAGCTTTACTCATCACACGTACCTAAGCGCAACAGCTGATCAAGGGTATCCCACTGGGTAGCAAACGGAAATGAAAAAAAATGGTAATAAACTTATAAGACTGTTTTTCAACTACAACAAACTCACAGAATCTTACCATGACCGATGTCCAATGGTGCGGATTCATAAAGTAATTCGGGGCAAAAGTACGCACGGGGCAAAAGTACGCATAGGCCTTTTTGAAATGTTCGAACATGAAAACCTGGCCACACTGTATGGGTTCGACACATTATTCGACCAGCTGATCACAGGTGAAAATATAAGTGATTTGAACGTAGTGGCGTGAAGTTATGAGGTAATTTATGTTTTGTGCAGTTTTGATCTAATTTTTAACATTTTGGGGATTATGTTTTGACCATTTAAAGTTTAGAAAAAAATGGGTATAAAAATTCTAAAAATATCTTTACTCTATCATTGTTTGAGAGGTGCAGTCATTCCGTTCAAACAGTTTTATAAGTTTTGTAATAAATCGAATCATTGATAAAACTGCATGTGGGGCAAAAGAACGCAGCAGGCGCGGGGCAAAAGTACGCACAGGATGTCGCATTGAAATGGTTATGTTTTCGGTTAACATGAACTTCTTGATTTTCGTTTTCAATAAAATGCAATAAAACAATTCAGATTGACTTTGTGTTTGAATTTTTAGTAATTTCTGGACCCCCCCCCTAGGTGCATCACGTAATTTATGTATGACCCCTTAAAGTTCGACTTCCCGGGGAACCATCCAGAGAAAACGTGGTCGAATTTCAAAGATTATTTTACCCGTTTTGCATGGAACCTTAATATGTTTTATATGAACCTTTATGGAAACCAACAAACTACAACTCTCATCACCCTCCCTCACGCTTCTGCCCCTAAAAAGAAAACGTAGTTTTTGGTTGCTCCCTAATCCTGGTTGACCAGAGGGGAGGTACAGTACTCAAGAAACTATTTGTTACAACCATTACGGGGCAAAAGTACGCATTTGACTATTTTTTAAAACTGTTTCAGTTCTCATATTACACAAATATTTTGGTAATTTCCAGTACTACGTTTGAAAGGTAAGATATTAAGGCAATACGTGGTAACTTGGTCGCATGGTATTTGCCTTTCGTTCAATAGTTAACTTACTAAAAAAGTTAAGTGCGTACTTTTGCCCCGCATTACTCTACATTATGAATTCAAATTGCACTCCCTTGAAGGTGGCCGAAAATGACCCGGAACACGTCCAACCTATATAAAATGTACACATTTTGCAAAAAAAAAAAAAAAAGAGCTTTGACTTATTCATCACGATAACCAGTGACAAATCGACATGAATGAGCATCATTCTGAGCATATTTTCCTCCAGCCGATATTAACCACACAATAGTTTGATATGATTTTTGTTTTCATGTTATTTTCATGTTTTCTTGGTTGGCGCTTCCATCACCAATCTCGATCATTCACTCCAATCAGGCAAAGGCCAAGCTCACACACTCTGTACATGAAAACGGCGTATGGAGGAGAAGGATTAACCACAAGTCTATTGCAACTCTATGGTGATCCCAGTGTCCAAAAAGTCACTAAAGCTAAAAGGGTTCAATGTGCGGGACACGTGCCGGACATCAATCCCACATACATTGTGATACAAGACGCAGAGGAGCGCAGCGATAAGATAGGATTTTAGTGGTTTCCTTCCAGCAACATTCCCGGATGCCGGTTAGCTAATTGAATGTTAATTATGAGAAATTCCACGCCAAATGACCATTCGGATAAATTCTACCTTCTCAAGTTTACATAAAACTGTGCGTAATTGTGTCAAATTTACATAAAACTTTGCATAATTTACAAAAAATCGGACATTTTGGATGTAGTATTTTTTTCAAAATGGCGTCTTTGCAATTTTTCAATAGATTGTTGCACGAAAATGTCACTTCTGATCGAAATGACGTATGAGACAAAGTTGTAGCGAAACATAAAGTCTCTCTGGAAAAAATATATATAATATAATTTTGAATAAAGATTAATAATAATGTTTCCTTTCCAGGAGATTACTAGCAGGGTGCCTTCCATTCATTTTGGCGAAAAATATGTTTTATGAAATTGTGGAATAATAAGATATTATGATAATATTTTGTATGTGTTAGTAACAAGAAAACATTGTAAAGTTTATGTTTGACACACAAAACATGTAAATTTAGCTTTAACAGAGTCACAATGAGCGATTTTCTGATCGCCTCTTCGCGAAGAGTGAAGAGCGAAGAGTGGGTGAGATAAATGACAAAATCGCTTATTGCGACGCTAATGTAGCAAAATAGGCAGGTATTATACGTCAGACACAAACTTCACAATATTTTCTTGTTGCTTACACAAACAAAATATTATCATATAATCTTATTATTCCATAATTTCATAAAGCATTTTCTTATCCAAAATGAATGGAAGGCACCCTGATTACTAGTTGATATATTTAATTGTATACTTATAAATGATAAGGGAGCTTATTGTGTTCGCGAGTCCTCCATTTAGGCCAGATTTATTGATTTAAATCTTAAAGTTTATTTTCAGTTCTTCGATGATGGAACAGTTCTAGATTTATATTATAATGATTCACTTTTTTCAGCCTTCGATCAGGAAAATACAAAAACATTGTAATGCATGATTACAATTGCATGAAAACTGTTAGCTGTCCAAATAACCTCGATTTTTCTGACTATTGATTCATTATTAAAGTATGCCAATATGTTAAGCCATGCCATAGTGCATTTTGTTTGTTTCAATTCCAATAAAATATCAAAAGTTGATATCAGTTGAATATATTGAGGTTAACTAAAATCGAGTTTATTTGTATTTTGTAACACTTGTTTATTTTACATTCTTTATATTTTATATATTGCATAACTTGTAAATTACTTTTGTTCCACATATTTAAAATCTCATTACAGCATTATAACTATAATTTTCATTTACAGAAAATAGTTGTTCTGCAGATCTTGAAGGATCAGAAGGTGTATCAAATAGCATTTTATTGTTATTTACTTTTTATTTATTTTTTATAATATGATCTATGGTTTTCAGAATTTGGATTACCCAGAGAATAAATTGTATAGCATCATACACTAAGTCAATGTTTTACCTGTGCAGCGTTTTGCTATTTCAAGAATTTTTCATGGATACTTGTTTGTATAACTCTTGATTGCTCAAATAACCTCGATTATTTAGCAAATTGATTCTTTACTGAAATTGGCAAAGTTGAGTTTAATCATACCATGCAAATAAAATATTCATAAATTGCTTGAGTTTAAAGAAATTAAGTGACTTCAATCTAGGTTGTTTGTATTTTGTTATATTTTATTAATTATATATCGACGAGATGGATCCGGAATTTTGAGGTCTGAGTTTAAAGAAGATACCTGCAATGGGTTGAAGAAAGTCTACGAAGAGGCCGGTTGTTGTTGGTGAAGCTCCACTTGGTTATTTGGGTGAGACCATTCTTTTTTATTTATGTATACAGTAACCCCTCCCTATCGTTAGGACATCAATTCAGCTTATCGTTTACCAAAACGAACCCTGCTGCAAGCCCTACCTTCCTACCCAACATCCCAGTGATTCCTCGTGGAAGTGCAGAGGATTTCTCGGCTTCCATCAAAGCGAGAGTCACATCAACACATTCCTACCCATTCCTTTCTTGACCTGCGTTCGGGCGCAGCCAGCGCTGGTATTGCCCTGAGTACTACGGACTCACTTAAGGTGCTTGTCACTTGGGAGCCAGTGTGAACTGTCAAGCGGGAGCCAAACATTCAGAAGCAGCAAATGCAGTTACTGTTCTTATTTACCGTCAAGCATTGTAATCTCATAAAAATGATCTATACTTTTTCATAACACATTCTTAATTTTAAGCTCAAAGATAAAAACCTACAGGCTCAGTGATGAAAGTATCCGAAAGTATAAAAACCAGCATAATTTTTATGAGGCAGCTGAGTTTTCAATTACAGTAAAACAATCCTTTGCGAAACATGTATGTAAACAAACTTTGATAGAGTCATGGGGGCTCGAGCACTCCTGGCTCAGAGCTTTTGGCGGGAATCAACTGAGAAAGAGCTAACCAGTTTTAAACTTGAGAAAATTTTCAAGCAGTTTTCCATTGGCTTGCAAAATAAAATTGGTCGACTCCGCAGTACCCAGGTATTGCCTAGTTTTAGATCACCAGTGTTTACGCATTGAGGATGATTGCTAGTCCCAAGCATCATATATTGGTTCTCTGTGTAATAACAGCTGATTTGGCAATAACAGAGTAGCAACCGTGGGTGGTCAATCCTGCTCATGCTCATGCTCATGAGCATGACTGATCACCCGAGGACGCAGCCAGATCAGCTGTTATTACACAGAGAACAAATGGGACTAGCAGTCATCCTCAATGTGTAGATACTGGTGATCTAAAAATAGACAATAGACGAATACTGATCAAGAAAGGAATGGGTAGCAATATATTAACGTTATACTCGCTTTAATGAAAGCCGAGAATACCTTTGCACTTCCTTGAGAGATCACTTGGATGTTGGATAAAAGGGTTGGGATTGCAGCAGGATTTGTTTTGGTAAACGATATGCTGAATTGATGTCCTAAAGATTCAATATCGCGAAGGAGTTTGGGTTTGTCTTCTGCTCAGTAAGAAAAATCGGTCGCCACTAGGCCACTGAGCTCCTTGTATCACAAAATAACTACGATCAAGTTTCCGTTCAATTTATTGTTACTATGTTTCGATCCCGGTGAATACCTTTTTTTTTCTTGATTTGTTTTCCGTCGATCTTGTTTTCCGTGCTGAGCACCAATGCTACCGACGCCAGGAAAGCAGCTCCCACATCTGGACCCTACCTTTCGACCCATCAACTCATGAACCGGGGACCAATGGCTTTACTTCCCTAGTGATCAGAGATATTGATGGATTGAACCCAGGCCTGCTGGGGTGAGAGGTAATTACGCTTACCATTACAAAACCGGCGCCGCTCCCGATGAATACCTCACCGATGACGACAAAAATTGCTGTTGAGAAGAATTTGATTTGGATTTGAAACGGGTCGGGTCTTTTAGACAGTGAATTTATTACTGACTTCACTTAAGTGCAAGGAAGACGTGTCTACCGTGCAGAAAGTGCGATTCTCAAATGGAAACGTTCCGGCTTAGAGATCTCAGAGCGAGTTCATTCCGAACTCAAAAGGCGGCTTGCTCTACTTGCCTAAAAGGATACGTACACGACACACGAATATTCTACTTAACAAACTACATCGCTTCAGATCCCCTCAAAGTATTTCTAGGGTCTATAGCCTTGAAATAAATTGTCGTTGTGCCCGTTGTATAGGTTTTTGTTTAAATAATATAGGTTGTAACCGGCCAGCCTCACGAGTTTCCCGGGGATTAAGTAAGGTGGCTTATGCGCCACTCCTTTCGGAGACCACCTACCTGTTGACGGTTTGCCCGGCCGTTGAGACCCTCAGGGATGGGTCTAATTACTCCCGAAAGCGGGAAGGGAAACAAGTTGACTAACGCGAAGTCTCGGCAAAGGCCTGATTGCGGATACAGCCTAAGAACCGCGGAAAGGACCACGTACACGTGAAAATAGACGAGCTTAGCTGAGAGCGGAAGCTAAACTCACCGATTTCTCATCACAGGCAGACCTGGTCGACCAAACGTCCGACAGTTCAAAACTCGGGAGCGATCTTGGTTGTAATCGGGGCAACCACCCCAGTGAAATAAACAAAATGGAAATTACGACACGAATAACATGCAAACCTTTCAGTAACTTTCTTTAACGATACAAAATCATGAAGGCAGATCTATAGGTAATGTTTTAGCTTCTCCCACATTTATTCCTCCTGCATATCTTCTAGCGACAACAACATTTGTACGATTTCAACAGTTTAATGATTCATCCATTGTAGCTCGAGTAACTCATTTATTTGTACATTTTCTCTCTTCGTTCTACTATCTAGGCCTACTGTTTGCTTTCCCTTTCATCCTACTTTCCTACCATGCTTCGGTATATTCTCTGAGTGCTTACGGCGGTATCTCGGCGCACACTCTTCCTCGCCACGCTCTATTTAGCACTCTGCTATCTAACGCTAACACTCAACTAGAATAAAGAAAGACTTAGTAAAATTTACTTAAAGGCACTACATGTTAAACGGCTTTCACCTCCAAAATCACATCACTGCGCGAGACTAACTATCGGATCACTCCTGCCTCTTCCACAAGCCAGAAAGAAGTGATCGAACCAAGTCCCAATATCCTCAGATAAGGCGGGAGATTCAAATAATCTTCACTTCCAGATTTAAGTCATTTCCCGAGAGAAATGACGAAGTTTCTAAGTTCGTTTTATTTTCACGAAACATGCCAGGATAAGGGGAAGTGGGGTTTCATTTACCGAACAACTTTGCGATAGCCTATTCTCATTTCCCTCCCATATCCGAAGTGAAACAAATGTTCGGCCGGGTCAAGAAAACGTGAATACGTTTTTGCTTGGGTCAACGGTCAGAAGTACGCGCGCAATTTTTGCAAATCTGTTATAGCTGTTCTCTTTAGGCGGCGAATTACATTTGCGCTATAGGCTTTAGGTAGGGAACTCATTAATACATTCTAGATGTACGTGGTACTCATGAACCGATTAAACGGAGTGAATTCTATTATGTGTTTTCATTATTAGGCTGGTCTATAAAAGTTTATTTGACACTAATTATTTTGCAAGATATATAAATATTACAATGAAAGACATTCATGCTCGTTACAAGGGTTAGTATGGTTGTGAACAACCCAAGTAACATTGCAGGTTTTATCGAGGTTTTATAGCATTCTACAAGTCAAAATCATGATCTACAGAACCCGCATAAAACCAAAATTGTTACTTGGGAATGGTGGGGTTTGTTTTCTGGTCTAACCAGATTTCATCCACTTATTCCAGGGTGCTTTGGCGGTTCGATGTTACGCTGGGTGACGCTAGTGGGTGTAGTTTCTACTGGTTGCGTACGTCCTCGTCACACGACGGGGTCATGGCTTTGATGCGAGCATACCACGCGGCGTGTGTTCTGGGTGTATCGGATCGTCCAGGTTTACGTTTGGTGTACGGTGTAGCGAGATACTCTACGCTGCGCTGTTGAGGTCGAGCTTGCAGCCAGTTTGGTGTCCATCGGCCTGCAGGTGTAGTGTTTTGATAAAAAGTGTATGTACATTATTCTTCTAAAGGATCCCCGAGCAGGATCATGGTCATCTGGGAGGAGGCTCGAGTCTAAAGTCGGTGATCCACCGAGCACTCGGAATGAGCGCTCCGTGCATCATTGCATCAATGATTAGTATGAGATGGTGATATATGCAAAGTGCGAAAAGAGAATGAAACAAAGTCGAAAGGAATTAGTTTCAAGAAGTGATAGTTTCATCGGATTCCCCAACTAACCATACTCAATCAAAGTAAGTTTATACAAAACTATATAGCGACTACATGGTTACTTGAGTACTCATATGGCCGTCAGAATGGTTTATCCGTTGCGAAGTGAAGTATTTCTGAAAGCGATGCGTTCTCAATGTTTTGATTTTATCCTAACGTTACCTCTACATTATATCACAGACACAACACATTATTCATTTCTCATTGTAAAATCACCGCTATACACTACCGTCATCTGTCGCATACACTGTGATGGGCAATACGCTCATCGAATGGCTGTAGTGTGTAAACGTCAAACACAAGGGAATTGATTAAGCGCGCCAAGGATGTGGTATTAAAATACCATTTAAATTGACCCTTAATAGCAATTTTGATAAATATTTTAAGAGTGTTATGTCTGCTTGTCTGTGATCATATCTTCACAATCGCAACTTCAGGTAGTCCGCGAAATTTCTTGCATTTTTTTCAGGCATTTTTTATCTAACTGCAATCACTCTGGATTTTTCGATAGCTCAATTTGGAATGATTTATTTCTAATAATTAAATTCACTTGAAACCAAATTTGCTACAACTAATAACGTAATTCATTTTGGTTCTACATATTTCCAGTACTACACGTTTGGATAACATTCATTTGTAGTACTAGAAAGGTGGGTTTGGCGCGAATCAATAACATAAATTTGAATGACTTTGTCGAGGACAAGTAATACCAGGAACAGTTTTCAAGCTTGACCTACATTTAAAAGCATAAATGAGTTGGTCTACAATTCACTGTAACTTCCTCATAGGATATTTCTTGTCTACCAAATTTGATTGATTGAAACATGATCAGTGGTGAGGTTCCAGCGAGCTATAATTATTTAAATTATGCGCCATTCTAGGATGTTATTATTGTAAATGTATTAATTATGTTCCACAGAAGTTTCGTTCAATCGCAATGATATCGCCCGAAATGGAGCCCCGTGTAATTTATACCCTACTTTTAGCCTTCACAGCTTTCCTTCACACATCGTTTGTGTTAGCATCATCCCAGCAAAAGAAATGATTCTATAACGATTCAACGAAAAAAAATCAAAATAGTGAAAAATAACCACCCATGCAATGAGTATCAAATTCCATTGTAACCCGTTAATACACCAACCCACAACAAAATTGAGCCATGGTGTAACCCACTAGCCAGCAACACAACGTCCAGCGCCTCGCAGTAGATCTACAGCTATTGACCCTGACTCAGTTCCTCAGTTTCGTGTTCGTGTACACATGACCTCGACGGCCGCAGTACTCCACACGGTAATCTTCCTATTACGACGGGTGGTGGGCATCTCACCTCCTCCTTTAATTCGGTAGGCAAAGTGGAAGCTGACTGGCGCGATTGCGGTGAAGATGGGCCAAATGCCTCTTATTAATATTATTTTCCTCTTTCACGTGGCTACCGAAAGAGCACCCTGGGCAGATCGGGCAGGCAAGACGGATGGGGAAGTTTTTGTCTGTTCATTTTGGACTTGTTCGGACTTCCAACCGGCGCGCGGCTCGGCAGCATCGAGACCGATATGTTTGGAACTTGTCTTCTTCCCACTGCAGCCGGTTGCTGCTACTCATGTGCTGGAAGTCAAAATTATCATCTATCGCGAATAAATTAAAATGGCACTGTCATCGCGAAACTGGTGGCTTACAAGAAGCGCTCGCGAGTACCCGTTATTCCTGCGGCCCGAGTATTTATTAAATTCGATGATTTATGAAAACGTAAATAGGTTAAAAGCTGATAAACTTTGCCGTGGGTTTTTTGTTTCTTCACGAAATTAGAAAATCAGGGACAGCTGGCGTAAACAATATATGGGAGGTCATCGCTGAAGGCAGGAATGCGGTGATAAAATTTAGTATAATCGGAAACTTTCATTCAGGAAGCGCTGTAAGGCACGTTCTTTAACTGTTTTTTAAATCGTATCGTATGAATTGCATAACAGTTTCAATTCGAAAGTAAAACACATCTGCTTCGTTAAACAGGAATCTGGTACATAACCATTCATCACCAGAAATAAAAGGGAGAAAACGAAGAAATAAGTGCGAGTACAACATTGTTTTGGCGACAGCCGTTGTTGACTGAACTTCAACTAATGTTTCAAGTTTCCAAAAGCAGCGTGGTCCACATAAATTCATCTCTTTAATTATTTTATGCGCCCAGCATAAAACTTTTCCTGGCAATAAACTGGTCGACGATCTCTGACAATTTTATAATTAATTGTGCCACAATAAAACTATGACCATAACCGGCGCACTGCCACGACTAATCTCACCGTACCGAGTACGATTCTGGGGCCGTCGCGGGGCGGGCTCGTTACGGTCTGGGGATTGCCGCACTTATTCGGTCCTCACGGCGTTATGCGTATGGCCCAGTTTAGCTTCGAAACGAAATCCAACCCTTTCCCCTCTCAATGAACCATTCTCCTACTCAATCGGATGTCCCAAATTGACTCCAATTGCATGCCATTGTTTTTTGTCTTTCGGTTGGCATTGTTTCACGCTAGACAACAATGACGATGATGATGACGATGATGATGACGATGACGACGATGATGATCATGATGATGATGATGATGATGATGATGATAGTGATGCTGGTGTAGGTCGGTACTCGGCGTGCAGAGTGAAAGAGTGGAAGAGAATGCGGAAAAATAATTTGTCACACCGAATCATCGCCAGCTGGTTTTCGGACACACTGGCTACGGCTGTTGGGCCTCAGGGAGAATCCGTTGATTTCGGGCCAAATTGGAGAATTTAATACACACGCTCGGGACGCAGAGGGAACAAGAAATTAATTGCTCGATGATTGCGATGGCAGAGGCGCACCCGAAAATTAAATCGTTGACATTTTTCTGTTTCTAACTGAGAATCGATGCAATTCTGTGCGGGAGAAATTAGATGGGAGGTTTTTCACCAATTTACTAGAGTTAATGAAAATCTTCCCTCATAGCTGAATATGTTTGTTGACAAATGGTAAAAATATAAGGATTTTGTTGGACTCATTTGTGCTTAATTGATATGAAACAACAATAAGTTTTCTATTATGTTATGTACTTCTAATATTTGATATTATTTAAAACAAAGCTGATTTTCAAGGATAGATCTGAGAGATTAGTAGTTAGTGTCATCTTTTGTGCTCCCAAGTTATTAGTTGCCCATTGGTGTACCCCGTGTTTGCCTTTTTCATCAGTATGTCGCTTAGTTCAAGATCAAAAGCACATTGCTCTCCAAACCTTGTGTTCTCAATCCATACCCTGCCATCCATATGATACAATTTTTTACACCTTACCTCGAAATAGTCGCGAATAATCCACTCCCACTTTACTAACGTTAGTATTAAGTAATTTTGTAATCTAAACAATGAATATCGGCTCCGCAAAGCTATGGCAAATGAGTCTGGGAAAATAAACGCGTTATAAAACGTTGATTTTCAAGTCAGTATTTTTCGAGAAATGGTTAGCTATGGGATGCAACATTATATACATTTTTGGATGATTCCGCTGGCTTTCATCGGTCAAATTCCACAGGGATGATAGGTGAAATCCTCTTGGGAAAATACGAAGAAGCTTTAAGTTTAGTTGGGAATTGAACGCATATTAAATTAATCTGAGACTATAGAACCTAAGAATTCCAAAAGACACATTTTTAAATTGTATGTATGTATGTAAGGTAGCCACCATCCCTTCAAAGATCTTGTCTTGTATGTAGCTCCACTTAATAGCAAGACCAATTTGAGCTACCGATCTGAATTCACAATATCGCTGTATGAAGGGCCAAAAACAGAGGTGCGGACCCATAAGCAGAGACACTTACATGAAATCCACGGGAATTTAAGAATCTCCTTTCAACGATACGATCCAACAAATCGAATAACACAATTCGCAATACTTATTAAGCTTCCTACAGGATGGTTTGTAAAGAAGGGTGCGTCAATCTCACTGAAACTGTTGAAGTAGAATTCACACCACCACAATCGAACCGGTAGGATAAAGAAAATGATAGTGTTTATTCCCTCCTAGACTCCGGTTGTCATACCACTCCATCGTCCAGTCCCAGGTCAAATGATACCCTGATGCTCCCTCCCAACCAAGTATTTATTTATATAATGAGAATATATAGCAGTTTTTTTTAATTTTTCGAGATTTCAGACGCCGGAAAATTTAAAATATCAAATTTGCCGTGATTGTCAAGATATCAGATTTACAAAAAAAAATCATCGCTTGGAAGATATTTCAGAGGTAATTCTAAATAAAATCTGAGGAGAAGGTCCAGGTAATTTTGGGAAGTATTTCAAGAAAATTGTAAGGAGGAATAAAGGTAAATTCCAAGGTAGTTCTGAAGAGACTTTTACGGGGATTGTGAGGAGAATTCCAGGGAAGTCTAGAACAATGCAAAGAGATTTTTGAGCATATTTCCAAAGAATTCTGAGTTGCATTCCAGGCAGGTTCAGAAGAATGTTTCAAGAGAATTTCTAGAAGAATTCTAAGGGAATCGAATCCTCAGAATAATTTCAAGGAAATTCTAAGTTATTCTGTCAAATGATTTTAAGGAGAGTTTCAAGAGAATACTGAGCAATAATTCTGATGGGAATTCCACGATAATTTTCTCCAAAAGACACATTTTTGAATTATAGACAAAAGAAATCGGTATGAATTTAATTGATTTGCCTTACGAAAGATAATGTTGACAAAAAATAATAAATGGGAGCAGACGAGAACTAAACCAAGGATTCCGATATTACGGGGCGTTATGTTGACTGCTTTTCTTTCAACGCTTGGGAAAATTAAATGTTTAAAGTTGTATAAGTGTGACCCGAAAATCATTGATAAGTCACGCTTATGAAATTCATATGTGTTGTTCATAAGTCGAAATTCTTAAGTCTATTGGCCTCAGTGTAGGAATAACAGCTGCTTAAACTAATACAGAACATTCCCATTTTTGAATACACGTATTTTTTTTCTATACTTTCTATCCATAGAAAACCCAATTTAGCTTACGACATTAAAGACTGTACTCGAAAAAAAATGCTACAGACAAAACTGATCACCAAAATATCGGATATTTTTGAAACTCCCATGGAATAAATGAATACATATTAGCTATGTTTTTGCAAATGGTTTATTCAACTTCCTCTCCTAGGCTAAATGCCCGCACCTTGGACTTAACGCTACCCATCAAATCATGTGCAACACTTGCACCATAATTCTTACATACTTTCATCCACCCTTTCTTCAAATCCTTGCGTTTTTTGAAGACCTTCCCTATTTTCCGGAGCTAGCCCTTCATAATCGCCCAGAATTTTTCTATTGGGCGAAGTTCAGGCGAGTTTGGCGGATTTGCATCCAAACGGGACTTGCCAACGAAAAACTCCAAGCCGGGGATCTGCTTGGCGTCCGCTTTAATGCACGTCCGTCGTCCATTACGATGCATTTTAGCTGCACCAACCACTCGTGGTACAGCTTGCTAGCGCGGGTTTTGGCCACCGTATTCTGTTTATTGGTTCGTTAGGCATCTTCCTTACCTTGAAGACATGAAATTCGGCCCGTTTCATTGTCTGCTTGACGAACCAGACGGAAGAATTGACCATCTTGACCACGTCCCAAATCGAAAGGTTCAGATTTCGCTTGAAGTAATCCCTCACCTTCCTTGCGTTCATGGGGTCGGTCGGCTTCGCTTTTCTTCCGCTGCCAGCTCACCGCTGGGTCGTCTGGGTCTCCTTGAACGATTTTGCCACACGGGACACGGTCGAATTGTCGATTCAAACTGTACTAGGTCTCAACAGCTGAACGATCGGTGGACAGTTTCGCAGATTTCCTGTAATTTTTCACAAAAATCTTTTATTTTTCACTGTGAATACTTACAGGAAAGTTGTAGAATTGTTTACCGAACGTTCGGCTATTGAGATTACGGTAAAATTTTACAGAAATCTGTAAAAAATCTTAGTGTGTAAGAAAATCTTATTATCTCTTTTCTTACTTAATGTATTTCTTTCTCTCTCCTGCACTTGCTCCGTAATTTTTAGAATTCATTTAGATGGGTCGGGTATTTGAGAATGGATGAGTAATAGATATATAACGTAAATTCATAATACATAAAAATACACACAAGCTTATTGAAAACAATATATTCTGCCAGCATCGTATGGAGTGTTTGAACTTGTGCTGATTCGCGTGCTTGTGAGCCTGTAGTTTGACAACCCACGGTTATTAGCATCATATAAACAGTTTTAAGGTGCTGATTAACATCATCACGCATTACGTTAGTTGTAACCAAACGCTCATAAAACTGCGGAGAGATTTTGTGTGTTAAGTCCGCAAGCGAGTGTCCCGCGCGTAGTGTTCGAAAGTGAGTGCAAGGCAGATCCAGATAGCACTAGGCAGCAGCATTAAGGACTCCTCTGGGTGCAGAGGAGTATCGACCAGCGGAACGCTTTCTGGATGTGGGACTAGGCACCGGAATGCTGGACGTGGTATACTATGCCAAAACCACCAGGAATGCATTTACTTATTAGCTGTGGGAGAAATTTAATTGCGGTTCAATTAGGGCATTTATATTTTTTATCATTGGGAAATGGGTCTCTATTTTTAGGTTAGCTTCGTGGTTGTGTCACCAAATTTTAGTTTTAAAGCTATTTATTTGTATTCGTATGATGATGGTTGAGGTGGTCGCTTTGTTTTAGTTTTATGTTTTGCAGAAAACGGAAAATAATAGCTAACAGGATGAGCTAACAACAGCAGTAACTTTTTCATCTATTCTTATTATGCTAGATTGTGCCAAGTATTTCGCTTAATCGTATCATCTCACTAACTAACTTAATTCAGGCTTCAGCAGTGAGGATCAGATTTTGTAATCCAATGTAACTAAGTAACTAAAACCTCTAGTGCTATTTAATATGGGTCTTTAAATGTCATATTATAAATTCTACTATATCATATTATATCATTCGAAATATTACCACCGACAAACCGACTTGACACTTAATTCTGACTTATGTCCGAAAATCGTAAACGGTCGATTTAAATGTGCAGTGATCCGAACTGTCAAAATCATAGGATTTTTTTATCCAGATAAAAATAATTTGTCCAGAATAGATCAGACAAGAACCAATTCATAACTTTTGCATGCGGGTTCATGGATTAGCTAAGTCCACTTTAATATCCTGATGGACCAACCAGCCTCAATGAGAATAATGCATCCATTCAGAGAAAAATCAAAACCAAAGTTTATTTCTGCTCTTCGTGGATCAATCATAAACAGACAAACATTAAAATACTTAACCATCTACATACTACAACAAGATCATCTTAATCAATATTAATTGGAATATTTATATTTGTTATTGTATTGCATTACTTATGATGTCACTATTTATAATATTTTTAATATAACCTTGACATTACAGTTTAACTAATCATATCATCAATTACTATTTACAAACAGAGCACGATGAACAGGAATTGCCAAAAATGCACCAAAAATACGCGGCGCTAGTGTGCACATGAACTTCCTTAATATGTTATGTCTCGAAAGCTTGTCCATATAAGATGCAATGTGAGAAAAGGAACCGAAAAAGGGATGACGTGTAGAGGCCGGAAATCGATGTCAGATGCCATTTTGGAATCCAAGATGGCGGCCATCGGTTCAAGAAAAACTGTCAAATACCCTACAATATGGATATTTTTGGAAAGGGACGATGTGTAGAGGCCAGATATAGACTCCAGACGCTATTTTGGAGTCAAATATGGCGGCAACATGTTTTCCATGGTCACCATAGCCGGTCGAACTCCAGACGAAAGTAAAACCGCACTACCGTTCATACTGGTGACAACGCTCTGATAAGACAACGAAACCTTACCCCCAAGCTCCTCCCCTGATCCTATCCTTTGACAATGTACCTCTCTAACCTCGAGTAAGCCGCGAGTATTCGGCCCAACTCCTACTAGACATAGAATTAAGTGAATGTTGTTACAAACAAAGAACAATAAACTATCAGCTCCGTAAAGCTAACGCGATTGAGCCTTCCAAATGAACGAACTAGTAAAAAAACATGTTTTCCATAAATAAGGCTTACCAAGAATATTGCGTATAACGGCACCGGTAAGCGTGATTACCTCTCACCCCAGCAGGCCTGGGTTCAATCCCAGTCGGCGCCGCCGGGATGTTCTGAGGCATAACATCTGTGATCACGCCTTCCTTCGGATGGGAAGTAAAGCCGTTGGTCCCCGGTTCATGAGTTGATGGGTCGATAGGTAGGGTCCAGGTGTGGGAGCTGCCTTCCTGGCACGTCGGTAGCATTGGTGCTCAGCACGGAAAACAAGATCGACGGAAAAAAAAACAAACCAAAGGAAAAAAAAAAAGAATATTGCGTATAATTTATTGTGTCTAGCGTATCACTGAGCAAGATCGCAACGTAACGTGGAAAACTTCTCGAAACAATAAAACGCTTTGATTTGTTTTGTTTTTTTCTATCGTAAACTACAGATTTATTCCTGGACCCCTCTACAGTGAATATGGATGATATTTTCATCCACCACCTGGTGCGGCAGAAATCGAGTTAAAAGTAAATCAACTCTCCGAGGTCGAAAGTTTCTGCACATTGGACAGCAATGTTCAACGGAGGGTAAAAATGCAAGATTTGCTAAGGGAAGTTGAGACCCTTCTCACGGAGTGGAAGAACGAGAGTGACTAGAATGCATAAAATATGACAGCGCTGGTTGGTTCTTTGTTATCGAAAGAGAAAATAAAATGTGAAATAAATCTGTAGTTTACGATAGAAAAAACAAAACAAATCAAAGCTTTTTTTTTGTTTTGAGGAATTTTCCACGTTACGTTGCGATCTTGCTCAATGATACGCTACACGGAGAACAAATTATAGCAGACGCAATTATTTTTCCGGTCAAAATAACTATATTGTTCAATTGTTTTAGAGATAACCCGAAACTATAGTTGATTTGACTATATATAGAGGGCAACAACTAAAGTCCATAGTTGGCTCCTCGGTTAGCTCAACTATATTTTTCAGTAGATGAACAAACATCAAACTTCAAAATACAACTATGCTTTAGTTGATTCAAGAAAACTATTGTTGGGAAAGCAAAATTTTACAATGTTTATTAAACAAACTGCTCTTCATTATCGACATATTAAGGAAGTTTGTGTTGCTTCTTTATCGACCTCATAAACACAAATGCAAAATCATAAAAAGTGAACAAGAAGATTCAACTTAGATTTGAACCGTGTTCATCTGCGTGAGAGCCAGCTATCTTATCGCCTATTCTACGCATCACAAGTTAAAGGTATGTGGATTTATGATGATCACTTGAAACCAAATTAAATATATAAATTACATTTGACGGTTGTTATAATTGATCAAAGTTATAGTTGAATTGAGTATAAGATGAATAGTTGAATCTATTAGGTAGATATGATTGAGTTGATGGTCAAATTCATGTTGGAATAACTATAGGTTTCTTTTAAACAATAATATTATTCCATGTGAAAGTAACTATTAGGATTGCTATCTTAACTTAACGAATTTGTTCTCCGTGTATACACAATAAATTATACGCAATATGCTTGGTAAGCCTTATTTATGGAAAACATGTTGCCGCCATATTGGATTCCAAAATAGCGTCTGGAATGTATATCTGGCCTCTACACGTCGTCCCTTTTCGGAAATTCCCACATTGTAGGATATTTGACAGTTTTTCTTTAAACCGATGGCCGCCATCTTGGTTTTTAAAATGGCGTCTGGCATCGGTTTTCGGCCTCTACACGTCATCCCCTATCCGGAAATACCCATATTGTAGGGTATTTGACAGTTTTTATTGAACCGATGGCCGCCATCTTGAGTTTCAAAATGGCATCTGGAATCGATTTTCAGCCTCTACACGTCGTTTCCTTTCCGAAAATACTCATATTGTAGAGTATTTGACAGTTTTTCTTGACCCGATGGCCGCCATCTTGGATTACAAAATGGCATCTAACATCGATTTCCGGTCTCTTCACGTCCTCTCCTATCTGGAAATACTCATAATGTAGGGTATATGACAGTTTTTCTTGAACCGATGGTCGCCATCTTGGATTCCAAAATGGCGTCTGGCATCGATATCTGGCATCTACACGTCGTTCCCTTTCCGGTTCCTGTTCTCATATTGCACAGCAACATCTTATATGGCAAGCTTTGGAGACATAACATATTAAGGAAGTTCATGTGCCCACTAGCGCTGCGTAGTGTGAGAGTTCTGAAATAATATGACCATCATCCGAAAGGAATTAGTCACCTGAACAACTTTGCTCAAAACAGTAACCTTCTATATGGCCAGGTTCTCGAGATACAGCTTATACAAAAATTCATTTGCACACTAGTGCCGCGTAGTGAGCGTGTTCTGAACTAATATGACCATCATCCGAAAGTTTTTGATCACCTGCACAACTTTGCTGAAAACAGCAACCTTCTATATGGCCAGGCTCTCGAGATACAGTTTATATAGGAATTGCACATGCACACTAGCGCTGCGTAGTGAGAGAGT
This sequence comes from Ochlerotatus camptorhynchus, assembly GCF_037179485.1. Taxonomy (NCBI): domain Eukaryota; kingdom Metazoa; phylum Arthropoda; class Insecta; order Diptera; family Culicidae; genus Ochlerotatus; species Ochlerotatus camptorhynchus. Next base: position 50,202 of record NW_027040575.1, on the reverse strand, counting down.
TCTGAACTAATATGGTCACCATCCGAAAGGACTTGGTCACCTGAACAACTTTGCTGAAGACAGTAACTTTCTATATGGCCAGGATCACGAAATATTCTATGTTGGAAATATGATCCATATATTACAGCGCCCGTCATAAGTAACATAAAAGTGAAGCGCCTCTAGCGGCATAGTTCCCAATTTAACCTGAATCCAATGGCACAGGCTTGTTGGTCTAACCCAGTACAGCAACTTTGTCCAAGACAGTATAGCTTTATGTATTGAAACAAATGAGATAATCCACTACAGCCCCCATTAGTGAAAATCCCATAAGCTGTGGGTATCCTTATTCGCGGTTCCTTATTCACGCCCCCGTTACCACGGCAATAAGGATTCCTGACTGTAGTTACATTTCACTACGACAGTTGCAATGAATTTGACGCGCTCTTCTTAAACAAACTATCCCGTGGAAAGCTTAACATGTATTGTGTATTTCGTTATTCGTTTTGTTGGATCATATTGTTGGAAGGAGATTCTTTTATTCCCGCGGGTTTCGCGTAAGTGTCTCTGCTTACGGGTCCGTCCAACTTCTTTTGACCCTTCATACAGCAGTATGTTGAATTCAGAATGATGACGAAATTTGATCTTGCTGTTGAGTGGAGCCGCATGCAGGGCAAGACCCAAGCTAGAATGGTGGCTACTTACATACATACATACATACCCTAGTCTTATCCAACATTTTACCAGACAGAGCAACATGAAATTCTTAACCACAATAGTTAGCGAATTTAATACTAATGGAACTAACTAACCGCATCGAGAGCTTTCCCTTCCGGACCTTAACTGGAAAAAGCAGTGACACTACCATATTTCAACGATAGCCAGTAAGCTTTCGCTATTCCATCGTTTACTATAAATTGTGCATTAAAAATTTAGAATCCATGTGGACGGTACTTGCTTACCTATTCTATTCGCGGTCTAAATCTGACCACTTCAAGCAGACATGAGGGCTTTCCGTTTTCAAGAAGGCTTGTCTGGATCAGTAGTGCAGTTACCAGACTTCTGGCCTTCCTCAATGTTGATTATATATGATGCATAGTTTGTGGTTTGTTTATTGAGGGCTAATGCTCTGTGATTATGTGCAATTTTGTCAAATGAGAGATTTTTTGACTGTAGAAGCTGGCTTATTCGATTTCACATTGCTTGTACTCAAGCACTTTCCAAGAAGTAAGTGGAAGAATACATATAGCGTAATTGTTTGTGTGTTTGGGTTGTGTTCATGGGGTACAAAATGTTCGGTACGCATCTCAGTAGTGAGTGTGATATCGATACAACCCTGGGTATGATATTATGACAAAAGAACGGTAGGCTAGAGCCTACGTATTTCTATCAACCAAACACCGCAATAGGAGTGTATCGTTTTCGCATTTCTGCCGCTCAAGAGCATAATCATATTCGGTGGTCGTACAAAGTCGCACGATTCACATTAGAAGTAATAACAATAATAGGAATATGGTTAAATTGTTTGGATTTGAACCGATCGGCGTAGCCATCTGCAGGGCAATCCATTGCGGAACGGCAAAAGCTGGGCTATAATTCCAAGGCAGGTGGCTAGTGGGCCAGTGATGTGTGGCACACTGCGTACCAGCGGAGGTCTCGAAACGAGTGGACTTTGCATTTAATACCGCACAACTTGCTCCCTCTTCGCATGCTTATAATGATTATTATTTTATATTTATTATTTTATGCGCTTCTGCCTGCTATACGTACCTACATGTCCGATGCCCATAACGACTACTAATGTTGAAGTTGTTAATATTCTTGTTATTGCCGATGTCGGTGGCTTAGTAGTGTGTGGCATACACTCGTTTGTTATTATATGCGCTTCCGTATGCGCTTCAACTTCCCATTCGGTACCAATTCCCGGCTATAATTCTATAACCGGTGACTAACTGCATCAATGTTTATTTTATCGTATGAACTGGACTACCGCACGAGTATAGGATTGTTCCTGCTGATGCCACTCACTGCTGTCGTTGATCTCGTTTTTGGTTCATATGCATATCCCGGTTGGGTTCCGTAAGCAAATGTAGGTATGTATTCATTTCTGCCGACAACAGCGCTGTCGAAGCTCTTCGCTGCGTTGTTTACATCCAATCGGATGACTGCAACAAAGTCACCGTGGGAATCCATGTAGTGCAGGAGAAGATAACTGCTGCAGGGCGACTAAGCTCTGCAGATATGTTGTATTACAGCAGCTGTAATAGGGTGGGTGAGCCAGTAATGGAGGAACTAAGACAATTTATTTGTTAAAAATTTAATAAACGATGTAAGTACAATTTGTATACGTCAAACTAAAGGTTTCAATCAGTATTTTGATAGAAAAATATTAAATCGTAATTAAATTGTATGCATTATTTGAAAACTTGTCCTACATTAATACTACTGTTCCAGTAGTAGTAGTAGTTGTTAACTTTGGTTCCTTTGGTTTGCAACTATAGGGGCAAAGAAGTGAAAATTTCAATTCACCAGAACGAAGCAAATTTTCCACCGTTAATGTTCAATAAAAAATTCTTCTCCAATCTTCTGAAGGTGACCAAAAAATGTCAGCGTAGTCTGTCCCTTCATGCACCTTTGTGGTGCAATTGTCAGGCACCATCTCAAAGGAATTGATGTTATATTACCTTCAAATCAAGTTATTTTATATCATAATTTTATAAATGTAGATTTTGTTTTTCAATTTACTCGAGTTTAATTAATCCATTTTCTCTGACATGACATCTTTTTTTTTAACTCTTTATTTGTTCCAAATTCAAAATAAATTACATTTCATTTTAACCTACGTGCTCCAGTTACTACAGTAACTTACCAGCCTTAGATGTTATGATATATATCTAAGTGTTTTTACATTGTTCCTGCCTTGGCAAATTCAGTATTTCAAACAGGTTTTTTAAACCTGCATGTCAGTAGGGTTAACTACCCCATTTCCGGCCAATTAAGCATAACCCGCGTTTAGTCATTCTTAATCTAGTTCAGTTTAGTACCAAACGGAATGTTATTATTACTGATGACTTCCAAATTTATTTACCTTTCCGTGCGTACCGTAAGATTTGAAAACGAGAAACCAATCGTTGAGATATTGTTAAAAGTCCAACACTGCTTCTTGACGCCAAACTCGGCCTACGGATTTTAAATTCGGCCTAACGCATTGAGACGCAATTGAAACGCCAATGAATTCACTTCGGCCTATCGGATGAAGATAAAAATTGATTCGGTCGGAGCGCTTCTTTTGTTTTTGGGAATAATGGGTGCATACCTTCATATCACGCGTTCTCATTGACTTCGTTCGGTAGCTTATTAACTAAAGTGTCGTACCAAACGCATAATTGACTTGTTAACTTTGAAATCATGGATTTATTTGAAGTTTTCTGCTCGATAGGCCCAAAATGGGCGATTAGGCCGAAGTAGTTCTCTACCCTATAACATTTGAAATCTTAAAACTAAAAACTAAAACTAAATCTTATCTAAGTATAAAGGGAATTAATCGTTGCAATTGAGGATTGCAACGATTTTTGCCTGAAATTATTAATTATTTTGTTGGACATTTGTTCTAAAGTCTCAAAATTCGAAATTCGATGTACTTCGGTAGTACTGTACCAGGGAGGCAACTTCAAAATCATTTTCAGAACTTTGTTCTGAGTCCTTTGAAGTGCTTTTTTTCCTGGTAGTGCAACAACAAGACCATATTGGCACAGCGTAAAGCATGGCCGGTCTAAAAACTTGTTTAAATATTAGAAGTTTATTCGTCAGGTTTGGATTCCCTGTTTATAGGAGGATACAAACATTTTACATATTTGTTACATTTGGTTTGAATGCCCTCAATGTGATCTTTAACAGTTAATTTTTGGTCAAGTATTAATCCAAGATATTTCACTTGGTTTGACCAGGAAATTGGAACTCCGTTCATAGTGACTATGTGACTACTACTAGGTTTCAAAAACGAAGCTCTAGGCTTAAAGCTTGCTTCAGATAGAATTGGAACAAAAACAATTGCCTGTATTTCAGTTATTTATTATTGAATTCAAGATCTTTTTTCATACAAATGTAGCGTTTTCTTCATACTTTTAAGAAAAAATACGGATAAAATTATTCGTCACGGTTTCGAAGGAATTCTCGAATTTTTCCTGTAACACGGCTCATTAGGCGGCGCACACCTTCTTCGTCCATCGTTTTAGCTATCTTATTCCACCAGGTCTTCATCTGATTGATGTCTTTGACAACCTTTCCCTTTGCCTTGAGTCTCCTCTTCATGATTGCCCAGTATTTCTCAATATGGCGGAACTGGGGGCAGTTGGGTGGGTTAAGGTTTTTCGGAACAAACTGGACCCCTTTCTCTGCATACCATTCTTGAATGACTTTGCTGTAATGACAGCTTGCCAAATCTGGCCAAAACATTACGGGATGGTCGTGGGATCGAATGAACGGCAAAATTCGTTTTTGGAGACACTCTTTTTGGTATAGTTCCGACGTCATTGTCTTATTTGTAACGAAAACTTTCGTTTTTTTGTCACAGCTGCAAATGCCCTGCCAAATCATAAATTTTCGTGCAAATTTGTCGGCAAAAACAAATTTAAATTTGGCTGGAACATCCCCCCGAGCCGTTGCCAAGTAAAATTTTTGACCTGGGATTTGCTCGAAGTCAGCCTTGACATAGGTTTCATCGTCCATCAGAAGACACCCGTCGAACTTGGTCAGCACCTGGTCGTATAGCTTCCGCGCACGGATTTTGGCCACACTATTCTGTTTTATGGTCCGATTTGGCTGTTTGCTAGCTCGATACGACTTGATTCCTTCCCGGAGTCGAGTTCTCCTCACGGTATTATGGGCAGCAACGAAATTTCTGGCCAACTCACGGTCCGATAGATTGGGATTCCTCTTAATCGTCTTCAAAATCTTACCACGCAGTTTCCGGTCGACAGTTCCACTCCGACGATTGGCTTGAGGCTTCCGAATCGTCGTCAATGTTTCCTTATACCGTTTGATAACGCGCCATACGGTATTTCTGGGCAATTTCAGCTGTTTAGCTAGCCTAGATGCAGACCACAATGGATTTTCCAAATAACTGTGCACAATTTTTTCCCTTCTTTCGGCTTCAATGTTGATTGTTTACAAAGTACAGTCGATTTGCGGAATGTCAAAAATACATACGTGAAGCGTGGGCGCCAAGAACTTCCAAATCCGTCCACCAGGAGCACCACAATATGAGCAAAAGTTTGTTCCAATTCTAAATGAAGCAAGCTTTATGTGGAAATATTATAAGTTGAGTTTTGGAAGCGTTGGGAGAAATCTTCCATTTTTGTAAATAAGAAGAGAAAATATCTAAAGTTTTCTGCAGTCTGCTGCAAATAACACGAAGACTTCTTCCTTTAGCGGAAATGCCTGTGTCAACAGCGAACAAAGATTTGTGGCAATCCTGAGGCAAATCAGGGAGGCCCGAAGTGAAAATGTTATACAATATAGGCCCAAAAATGCTACCCTGAGGAATTCCTGCTCTAACAGGTAGTCGATTAGATTTGGAATTTTGATAATTTACCTGCAGAGTTCTGTCCGTTAAATAATTTTGAACTAATTTCATAATATAAAGTGGAAAATCAAACTTTTTTAATTTAGCAATCAAACCTTCATGCCAAACACTGACAAATGCTTTTTTCCATTTCTAGAATAGCAACTCCAGTTGAGTGGCCTTCCGATTTGTTTGAACGAATTAAATTGGTAACTCTTAAGAGTTGATGAGTAGTTGAATGCCCATGGCGAAATCCAAACTGCTCATCTGCAAAAATTGAGTTCGTATTGATGTGAAACATCATTCTATTCAAAATTATCTTTTCATAAAGTATACTTATTGAAGAAAGCAAACTTATTGGACGGTAGCTAGAAGCTTCAGCTGGATTTTGATCAGGCTTCAAAATTGGAACAACTTTTGAAATGTTCCATTTATCAGCAAAAGTATGCCAAATGGAAACATCTGAAAAATAATTTTACCAAGAAAGACAAGAGACTCTCTGGGAGTTGTTTGATGATGGTATAGAAAATTCCATCATCACCTGGAGCTTTCATATTTTGAAACTTTTTAGTTACAGACCTTACTTCGTTCAAATCAGTCCCCCAGGAATCATCAAAAATATTTTCCCGAGAGAAAATAATCAGGTAATCCCGAGCAACCTGATTCTCAATAGGACTAGTAAGACCCAAACTGAAATTATGGGAACTTCAAAAGTGTTGTTCCTTAGGGCAGATAATCGTTTTTTAATTTGTTTTTGTAAATCCCGCCAGAAAACTTTCATGGCAGGATCGCGTTATCGTTGATATTGTCTCCTACGGACATTTTTAAGACGGATCAAGAGCTGAAGATCGTCGTCTATTATAATTGAATCGAATTTAACCTCGCATTTTGGTACTGAGGCAGCTCTTGCTTCAACTATAGAAGTAGTCAGAGATTCAAGTGCATAATTAATTTCATCTTTGGTTTGCAAAGGAATGTTTGGATCCATAAATGTTCGATATTGCTCCCAAGCAGCTCTATGATAATTGTAAGTAGAGGTGTTGGGATTAGAAATTATTTCTTGTGATAATTCAAAAGTTACTGGAAGGTGATAAGAACATTGTTAGCAGCGAGGGGAGTAGGTATAGATGAAAAATTTAATAAATTTTCAATGAAGCTTGCATTTATTAGATCGATGCAAATTATGCACCAGAAAATGAATAAACCTTGCTTCTACATGAACCACAGTGTTGCGAACTTTCCACAAGAAATTTTCAGTTAAATGTGCACCTCCAAATCTTTAGCGTGATTCAATTTTCCCACCAGAGTTATTCATTTTGATTAGTCCCTTCATGCACCTCTTTGATGATACTTTTATACCAGAAATATTCATTAAAAAGCGTTTTCTTTGATTTACCACCACGAAGGTGATTTTTTTCAACTTTAAATTTTCCCTCTTCTTTTTACCCCTCATGAACAACTTTGGAAAAAAAATACACCACAATTTTTTGTATGACCAAAAATTTCACCTTTGTGGTGCAATTTCCAGGCACCATCTCAAAGGAATTGACGCAATTAAAGGTTTCAGTGCCCTTATATTATGAAATGGAGTAATTTTACCTTCAAATCAAGTTATCAAGAAATCAAGTTATTTTATATCATAATTTTTTTAAATGTGGAATTTTTTTTCTTCAATTTACTCGAGTTTAATTCCTTCATTTGCTCTGAAATGACATCATCTTAGTTATGATGGTTGGTTTACGGCCATGTATTCCTCTCATACTTACTGGGTTGCATTTAAGCTTGTAGGTATGCGCGGAGCACCAAAGTAAACAAATATAAAAAAAATACATAGAAGTCGAATCGATTTGCGCCAACCAACGAAGTCATTCTGTATTTCTCAATTCAAGTAACAGGTTTGGTGAAAATTGAGCAATTTTTGAAATTTTTCCAAGCAATTGAAGCAGTTTTGTTCCGTTTCCCATACATTTTACCATACAAATTTTAAAGCTCTCCCGCAAATTCAGATCGATACCGAAATCATTCAAATTTGACACAATACCAATTGAAAAAGCTTTGGGGAGCCGAGGATTGTGATCCGCCATATAAAGTTGACCCCCCCTAATCTGCATCTTGTTTCTAATCCTATTTTGCAAAACGACGAGAAAAATCCGAGGTTCATGTAAGTTTGGTAATGGTCGTGTTTCAATACCCAGACTTAATTTTTTTTTCTTAAAAAGCTAAAATGGTTTTTGCTTCAGAGTCAATATAGTTCTATTTATAATTTGGTTTTGGATTCATCTTGGATCTGATTTCAATATCTTTTATCGATGGTAGCTAATCATATATTATAAAGTTCATTGTGTTAACCTTTTATGTACTCCAAACTGATTTATGGGCTGTCCGATTCGTTTGCTTCTTCATATATTAAATCGAAGACGATATGCGAACATATACAACCTTTTTTTTTTTTAATTTGCATATTCAACTTACCCGTATTCGTTGTTGTTTAGAACATTCAGTTGTCACTCCGGAATGAGTACGTCGGTGATCCAAAAGTAGCGAGCAAATGGCAAATCAAGACTAATTTTCTTATTCACAATCAAGTACGCCAGTGATGTCGGTCGCTGCAAGCCTCAGTTCCCACGGGAGATTTCCCCCAACTGCTGCTACATCGGCATGTATGCCTACTCGTGCCCATTCAACTGCAACCCTTTCCGGATCGAGCCATGTTTAGTCTGGTGACAACTTTCCAGTTTATTTTTTGAAATGCATAATAAACCAGCCTCCCACCGTCGCGCTGGGAGCCAACCGAAGCACTCCTGTCGGATAATGAGAACTTCAGCTGCTTTCCATTCCCGGCAGAGGAGACCGACCGCTCGTATGTCCATGCTGGAAAAATATGAGCACGGCACAACTGCGCGACTGCACAAAGCCGAATAATCAATTAAATAATCTTAATTGGATTTCAAACTTTCCACAATAATTCCAAATTACATAAATTTAAATTCTATTCACTGGGATCCCTTCACAAGCCGGAGCACGTTTCGCTTTCCATCCTTCACCTCCAAACCGCGAAGTCGGTGAAAAAAATTCATATTCATACAAGATTTGCACTAATGCGACAATTCCTCCGCGCGAGGCTGGTCGATTCCCTAACCATCACTGCTTATGCCGCCGCCGAGGGTAACCACGTCGCATGTACCTATGCGACCGCGGAAGCCAATAGCCCAGCTTGCCAATACACACACGGTATTTGAACATCATACCAACGAAGGCACGGCTCACATGGTCCCACACTGGCTGTTTGTTTTCCTTTTGATCTCGTCGTCATCGTCGTCGTCGCCCAAAAAGATTCGCAAATCCTCAATGAGGCACGATCCGGTGGCGGTGGTACGGTGTCGGAGACCTCTATGTAGTTCAAGCGGACAAACGCCACCGTTTTGCTGCACAAGTGTTCCGTTTGTATCAAATATGTGCCGAACCAATGACATACCAGTGGTAGAAGCTGCGTCGAAAGTTGATTTATTTTCTTATTTTCCCAAAGCTTTGCGTGGATTTTGGAAGGTTCTCGTGAAAACAGCTACTCACATTTCAATTGAAAACAGCTTCAGAAAAGACGCAATCATATTAAACGAAATTGAAGTTTTGGATAAAAGCAGCTACAGAATGCATAAACCACATTAATAGTATTCGAAGAGGATTTCAGACTCACTCCTTCTCGCACGATGTTCCAAATTAATATTTGCTATAAGCTTCGTGATGGTCCATAACAGGGGAAACTGGCCGCAATTAAAAAGCAACGAATTATCCAAATAACAGTAATTTGTGGTGAGCGTTGGGCAAATCTGTTCATCTTCCGGAAAAACCATTCTGTTATCCGGCTTTCGCGAGAACAAAATCGTTCGGAAGATTCCTATAATTTAACCATCACTTGTTGAGGTCATGCATAAGCTTCCAGTAGGGTTGTAAAGTCCAAGTAAAAAAAATAGAATAATGATATTACACGAAAAAGCGTTAGTTTCTACAATTAATGCAAAAATTTTCTAGGGAAAATTGCTGATCGCTGATGGGGTGCAAACAAATACTTTCGAACTCAGTTCCTCGGTCATGGGAAAAACTTTGGTTGGGTTCTTCCTATCGGTCAAAATTTATCCGATTTTCATCGACCGCTCATTTCACAAAATATGTATTACTAATTAATTTATCTTCGATTGCGGAACGAGCGGCAGACTGCTAGCTGGAGCCACAACGGAACGAATTGGGAAATTATGGCTTGTTTTATTAAATTTTCAATCAATAACCGAAGCCCCCTTTTTTCGGGTCGGTGGATCCCGGGAACACGTTTCGCATCATCTTAAAATCTGGTTTCCATAATCTTTTATGTTCGGTCCACGACCAACCATAATTTTCAGAACCTCTCAAAAGATGCTACACACCCTTTCATCTCCAACCACCGGCCATAGTCCTCTAGGCGGGACAAAACGGCTGGCCTTTGCTGCTGCCCTGAGAAACACGATGGTAGCATTGCTTAATTTAATTTCGAGAAAAGTAGCTCATTAGCATAATTTGAGATGACTTCCTCACTTTTTGGTGACACTCTCAGCTTTTTTTCCCGCAAAACTGGGAAGAAATGAAATAAAAACACAACTGCTGGTCCCAGCAGAATCCACCGAGCTATCTGTGAGCCCGTTGTAGCATTCAGTCGGGAGAATCCATGCGAGTGCCAGGGGCGCCGGTGTTACGCCACTTCTGAGAGTCCCAGACCCGTTCGTTGCTTTCACAGCTGGACCTGAATCCGACCGATTGTGTCACGGAATTTTCCTCCTTCTTTACTGTCACACTTTTCCTCTTATTCCTTTCGCATGCCTTTGACTGTCGCTGGTAGGCAGAAATTTCGCAGAGGATTTAACTGTTCTCGCGTTCATACCCGAACCGTTTAAGGCGAACCCAATTTCAGAGCCCGATAGCCATAAAAGAGGAACAAGATTTCTCACTTCTTTCGTCGGCAACCAATTCGGGCTTGGACTTGGACGCTTTACTTACGGAGAAGCCATAGGAACAAGTCGTCTACCAAATTATAATCGTTTACTAATGTGAGGCTGTTAGTGGTAGGCATTCGTTGTTGGGACGAGAAGATGAAGTTTGCAGACTGAATCCTCGTGCCGAAACCGTCGTTGTCATTGTCCGCAGAATGATTGTAGTATATGTGTTGGGTTCAATGCTATCTGGAGGGATTGAGATATTAAAGTGCCGCATTAAAAGCGGCTTTGATTGATACCTGGGAGGTCGGCAACAGGTGAATCTGAAATTATTGGAAAGGATGGTTTCATGATTTTAAAGGCGAATTTGTTTGAAATAAGTTAAAGTTTCAAGTTTTGAGGAATAGATATGTAATCAACTTGAATCCGCACCAACCTCGCTCCACGGATGGTTATTGTTTTACGTGCGTCCGATTTTGTTGTTTTCATTTCGGGTGTTAATATTGGAATTAAATAGTTAATTTAGCGATAAGTGATAGTTTTGCACCTTGAATGCACAGGAAGCTGAATTTTTTGAGAAAATCAATGATTTCGGTCATTGATCGTGTGCTTTTCATAAGCTCAATTTATGATCCGCCCAGATTGCACAGTGCCTTCATCGGATCGCGTGTGCAAAATATTCAACTTCTCCTGGTATCTTTTTACCTTTGATAGGAGCATTGCGTTATGACTGTGAAGTGTTCTGGAGCTAAAGCCTATCGTAGTTCGTCACCCCGACGTTGCAGATGCAGACATTGCTGCATGATCGGAGTTTTTCGTGCACTGATGAACAGGGTGGCCAGATTATTTTTTCATTATCGGTAGGTTCTCAAAACTTGTATCGGTAGTTATCGGTAGGCAGAAGGCTTTCCCGAAACTTGAAACCTTTGTGAGCGGAGGGGGAGGGGGGGGGGAGGTTTGATGAAAACAAATCACGTACAATGTCGGACTTTCAAAATGATGTTTTTTGAATAGGGTAAACGCGCCAGTATTGGTCATGTTCCTATTTTTGCCATTTTTATACTATATTTCACGTTGTTAACAATTTTGAGATGTTCAGTTGCGTTCAGATTGTTGGTACAAATCATATTCATTTTGACCACAAAATGAACGATACAATGCCAATACTGGTGTAATTCCCCTTTACGATTTTCTAAGTGTCCGACATTCTATTAGTTTTAAACACAATGTAAACAAAAAGAGATCCGTCCTACAGTAATCGATTCAACGATACCCATTAAAAATATGCGATTATTAACAATAATAATTACGAATATTAAGTAAGCGCGAGTAGGACGAACGGAACACGAAATCAAAAAAGGGAAAAATCGAAAATAGCATCAGACAGAGAAATTCGATTAAACGTAAAAAAGTAGAAGGGTCTGTGTCTAGGGACACGAACGGAAGCTTGACGTAGGACCGCTAGTGGACGGAATGAAGGTGAAGAGCATTTAGTTCTTTTAATTGATCAATTATCTATTATCTCAAATCTTTCCGTTTTTGAATTGTAGGCGTACCAAATTTGTAGTATTTTTTTTTCAAAGAGAAAGTTGATTAATAGAATCAATCAAAATCACTTGCACCCCTGCTTCCAAGTTTGGTTACAAGATTACAACTCTGGAGAGCATTTTGTGTGGTCGTTGGGGGCTTGTGGTTCTGAATATGGACAAACAAGCACAGATAAATTCTATTCCAACTCTTTACTGATGTAAGCTTGATGGCCCTGAAATGAAAAGGGCCGTTTTATTGAAGAGGACATCCATGGCCACTTACGCTTGGCGTGTTTAGTGTAGGTGACAGCATCACGGACCTCATTTTCCAGGAACACCTTCAGTACACCTCGTAGATCAGACCGGAGATACATTTGACACCACCACGGCGAGCCAGACAACCGATGGCGGTTATATCGAAGAACTTTGCGATGACGCTTGGCGCCTCCTTTACCAGACCTCTTCCTCCTTTGCCACGACCAGTCAATTGTTGCTTGTTAGGTTGAAGGAGTGGACTAGCCACCACCTTCCTACTGCTGCTATTGCTGTTCACCACGCCGTCCGAAACGAAAATGAGCTAATGCCATACAGCAGCGCTCTTTTATATCTTTTCAGGTTAAAGCAGAATGATGTGCAACCAAGTGGTATAAAAGCTACAAAAACTCCTCCCATTATGAGTAGTTTGCTATCAAGTAACGACACTGGCTCTTTTCCTTTTGCGTTACGGCCATTGAGAACGACCCAAATTTGAGTTTAGTTCACTCATAATCGCCAAAAGTGCAGGAACTCAGCGATGAGTAAATTTGTCTCATGGTTTTCTGTGGAAAACCTAAAAAAATCTGCAAGAAAATGAGGAAATTTACGAAAAATTCATTCAGTCTCGGAGTAGTACCAATAGACTGAGTGAATCCAATCTTTACTTTTCTCAAATTCGGGAATTTTTCCCTGGAAAATCCTGGAAAACCTGGGAAAACATGAGGCAAATTTACTCATCGCTGAGTCCCTGCACTTAATTTCTTATTTCTGAGATATTTGGGTCGATCTCATTCGTAGTGATATCACCTTGAAAGATATCGGCGCTGGTGGTTTGCGTGATTGCCTCTCACCCCAGCAGGCCTGGGTCCAATCTCAGTCGGTACCACCGGCATGTTCTAAAGAATAACATCTCTGATCACGCCTTCCTTCGGGAAGTAAAGCCGTTGGTCCCCGGTTGAGTTGATGGGTCGATTGGTAGGGTCCAGGTGTGGGAGCTGCCTCCCTGGCGTCGGTAGCATTGGAGCTCAGTACGGAAAACAGATCTCGCGTCACTTTTTAATAGTTCCTATCTACATTGATCGATTCTCTTCTTCTGTTGCTTCTTCCATCGAAAATATCCGGCCGTGGCGATTCAAAGTTGATCAAGGTTGATCAAAATAATTTGTACCCCTGCTTCCAGTTTGATTACATGAGCATTTTGTGTGGTCATTGGTTCTGAATATGGACAAACAGGCAGATGAATTCTATTCCTACCCTTTACTGTAATAAGCTTGGTGGCCCTGAAAAGAGCCGTTTTGTTGCCAAAGTTGGTGATGATTTACCCTCCGAAACCAAAGAGAGTGCGTCTCTGTCACTTTAAAACGTAGATGACATCCATGACCGCTTACGCTTGGCATGTTTAGTGTAGATGACAGCATAACGGATCTCATTTTTCAGGAACACCTTCAGCACACCTCGTAAATCAGACCGGAGATACGGCAGACACCACCACGGCGAGCCAGACGACGGATGGTAGTTATCTCGAAGAATTTGCGTTTGGTTCTGAATATGGCGATGAGTGTGCAAAATAGTACGCAATTCCATCCTCCCTATTCGCACGCGCCCGAGGATCGGAGGCGAATGCCACTTCGACTTGTTTCGTCTACTTACTACTCTCTGACGACTGTGCTGGGGAAGCAGCATATGCATGTATAATTGGTGGATTTGTTAGTTAATTCGACGCTTTTGGACAATGCTGGACATTTACCAGTTTTTCAATAGTTTCTTGTTAAAAATCTTCATTCGAAAGCATTGTTATCGATGCGTAGCCATATTTCTGATCGATTGGTGATAAAATTATTGAAATTGGACCAGGGGCAGCTGGGTTATTAACGTTCAAAATCTTTCTTAATTTGTTACATGTTCCATTTTCGGTTTTCACAAAGTGTACCCCCATATAGAAATCAAAGACGTAGTCCTACGTCAAAATAACATTGTTGAACTGGCTGTGAATGATTGCCCATAATACACAATTAAGCAAAGTTTTATGTGAATATGAGAACGTCGAGTTTATCCGATTTATTCTTTGGCATGGAGCTACCCGTAACATTATCTTCCGTATAGAAGAAACTTTGTGCAAACATACCCGAAAAAAAAAACTTTATGCGTTTCAAGAAAACAGGGAGGCATCAGCGTGTCCATTAGGGTGTTTCACATTGAAAACAAAATCTTATATACCACCCTACAGTTTTATTCAGAACCCCACGATATGACGCTGTGCAAAAAATGGTAAAGATTGATGAAGGTTTAGATGTCGCGTAAAAGATTTGAAATTTGTATGGGACTTACTATGGAAGAATTTTAAAAATCCCTTCTATCAACCTGCCGGCCCCGGTGGTATAATGATGAGCGTGACAGCGTTCTCACCCCAATGCGTCTGGGTTCAATCCCAGCCGAGGTCGCTGGGATTTTTCTGAGGCATAAAATTCTCTGGTCACGTCTTCCTTCGGAAGAGAAGTAAAGCCGTTCGTCCACGCCCATGTGTGTTGAATTGGTGCAATATCCTACGCAGGTGTGGAAACTTGCTTCCTGCACCTTCGATTGCCATTAATGAATGGCAATCGATGTCCATCGGTGATTGGCACTATATTTCGGAACAGAGACCGACGTTAAATTAAGGAAAAAGAAGACTTCTATAAACCTAACTTTGATTCAACTGGTTCAACTATTGAATTGAATATGTTGTTGGTATGACAATTAGTCAAAAGCCTGTTGTTGTTACTATCAGTTTTACAGCACATCAAAAAAGATAGAAATGCGTAAAAATACCAAAATAGGATTGACAGATCCAAACGTGCAAGACAACAGAACCAAATTCATCACAACAATAACAGGCTTGTTAATCATTTTCCTGAGAATCACATATAATTTTTTTCATCGTTAAATCAACTACAACCAAAGTTAGAACACTGTAAGTGCAACTCAGTAAATTCACCGAAATCTCCATACAAAGTTCAATTCTACCTCTAAGCCTTCATAAAGCTTTACCATAGACTGCAATTTTGGGATATTGAATTAAACTAGAGGCCACAAATGAACATTTCATGTAAAATTAAGTGTTCTCAAGCCGCAACATCAGCTAGTCGACGAAGAGAACGTTTGATTGAAATGATTTTCACGTTTCTTTCAACTGATTCTTATGTCAAATGGCCCGCTTACATGTGTCGGTCGCAGGAAACCAAAATTTATATGACTTTTTAGTAGTGTGTATTTTCAAAATGAAGCAGCCTAGTGTCTTATAGGGTGGGTCAACTTTATATGGCCGACTCCTTACAGCTCCTTCAATTCGTATTGGGATTCCCACGAACTGTGCCAAATTTGAATGAATTCGGTAACTGCATTGGTGGTGCTTTAAAATTTGCATGGGAAGCGGCACCAAATTATTGATTTGCTTGACAAAATTTTAAAAATCACTCAATTTTCACCAAATCTGGGACTAAAATTGAAAAAATAAATCTAAACAGCTACGTTCAAGACCGTTTGACTTTTGCACAAAAAGTTATTATTTGTTTACTATCGTCCTGGTACTCCGCGGATACCTACTAGCTTATATGCACCCAGTATGTATGCGCGGAACACACGGCCATAAATAAAACTAATAACTTTTCGCGCAGAAGTCGAAACGATTTTCGGTCTTTAACGAATTTGTTCTGAATAGTTTCTCATTCTAAGTCCAAGCTTTGGTAAAAATTGTGCGTTTTACGAATTTTCGGCAAGCAAATTGATGATTTTCGGACCGCTTCCCAAACATTTTCCCATACAAATTATAAATCTCTCCAGCAAATTCTGCACAATTGTTGGGGACCTCAATGGGAATCGAAAGAGCTGTGAAGAGTAAAGGGTTGTTTAGCTAATCCACCCAAGTAACCTACGAGCCCAATAATCACCCTTGTTGCTATATAAAGCTGATATACTGCTAAAACACAATTTGAAAGTCCTATATTAAGCTTATGTTACAAAAATGTTGAGAAGCGGGCTTGGTGGTTATTTTGACAGTTACCCCATTATAACAGTTCTGCAATAATTTATTAAATTACACTTGCACCTATAATAATACATTCCATTTGTATGAATTGCTCACAAAGAGATCAATTTTTCTAAATCGTTATCCATTTTGTGTAAAGCGTATTTCTCTTCTGATACTGCTGTCGAAACATGAAGTAAAGCGTCATTAGCCGCAGCGTAGCCTGCAAAAAGAACTCCACGGAATATGGAAACGATATTTTCTCCGCTACGTGTTCATTTCCGGTGATATTGTTCGCAGAATCTTCTCTTAAGCCGTTCCTACCATACCGCCACGAATCTTGTCCCCTATCGCAACCTATCCTCAGCGGGGAAAGTGAAATAGTTCCTGTTCCGGATGTAAAGCACTTTGAGCAAGCACAGCCGGACGAATAAACGAGCCACGAGAGGACAGCGATAATGAAAAGTAGTGAACCCGCATACCTGCAATACTCCCGGTAGGTGCAGAGTGCCTGCACCCGTTTCATGTGAGACCAAAACCAATGTCCGCACGCTTTTGCAACTGCTTTACCCATTTTAAACCACCGCTCTGACAACACGGGCACCCGAAAGGGAATGGTGAATGCGATTGCACTTTTCTCCGTTGAACTTTTCTCTTCATCATTCCCGGATATGTGGAGCAGGTGCGGATTACGCAAATCTTTTAATGCGGATTCCGAAAACCGAGACCATGGCCAGAAAACGAAGTAAACGGTTGCCAACCGACGCTCGACGGGACGGAATAACCTGTACCACTCTGGCTGAAGCTGCATCTATGGTAGCTATTGCATACGATATTTAACGACTACTACCAGCTAGCGCACTGCATGGGATGATTACGTACATACGTTTCACCATTGGACTAGCTCCAGAAATCCGAAGGTGCACCGAAACCAGGATACACCAACGTCAGGTCAGGAAGGTGGTTATAGTACAAATTCATAATTCGTTTGATGTAACTTGGTTAACTTTTGCTTACTCTTGCGTGTTTAATCCTTATTGCGAAAATTTCATCGTTACAGTGGTACACGACGTAGATGAGACTATAGTTGCCACAGTATATACCTGCACAACAACGGTAAGTTTCACATTTAGCTTCACTTGATCCCATTCTTCAAAGGAAATAATTTCGGAAACGTAACTGGCGTAAGAAATTGGATTTGGTTGGATGGTCGCTGTAACCAGAAGGGGGTGGAAATCCGTTGCACGTTGTCTGAAAGGATGAGTTGTGTATGCACGATTGCTAGCAGTCAGAAGCAATGATCGCAATTGAATTTAATAGATAATGAAAAATTCTGATACATCCACCTATTTCAGCTTTTCATTCCATCTTAGCACAGGTTGATCTAGGATTCGGCTAAAACAAATAATATCAGTTTTTGACAGTTTATAATTAAAATTTAACATATTAAAATTTAGAAAATCCCTGAAATTTCACCTTTTTTTTCTACTACTGATGCCCTTACACCAGCTTATGCCTGCGCTCAAATTAGTGTTTTGCTATAGTTATTAGTTGAGAGCATACATAAGTGAGTATGTTAAAGAAGAAATCCAGTTTCAGCAGTTCGGAAATCATCCTACCTGTTGCTGCATGCTTACTGTCCTATTTCTTTTAAAGCCAGTTTTTTTTTCCAGAAGCATTGAATATCCATCATCTCAACTGACAAAATAATTAAGAATTGAATCAACTGTCGAAAAACACAGAATTCACACTTAATTACGACTTTCTCTTCATGCGCATGATACACATAATAATTCATATTTCAGAAAGGTTCAAGAACAATCGCCCAAAACTTATTCATAATAAAGTGGGTTTATCCACTTAAGGTGAGATATTACCTTTCTGTCAACCGGAGGTGAAGCAAAAATTGACAAAACCGCGACTAAATTGAATATCTCGGCTGGTTTCTGTCAACATGTTATGCATATTATTAATGGAAAAACTCTGATGAATCGAGACTTTTACCTGCTGGGTAGAGGGCTGGGATCAACGGAAATCCAGAACAACCAACAAAGTGGATTATAAAAAAAGTCCTAAAATCTTGTGATGTTTTCTTTATTGTTCAGAATCATGAAATCAAATCATATGTAATATGGAATGGTGTGACTTTAATTTACTTCAGATTCTGAACACTTTCCCGGTGGTACCTAGAGCTTGTGTGGCCAATGCATCATTAACCAATGCATGTTACTTGATGTTTCCGGCGGTATGATGCGTCGAAAGATAAGTTTTGGCTCATATAAAAATCTAGTCACTTGCTGATGGGCTCCCGAGACATGGCCGGGTATGAATAATGTGGAATAGGGTGTCCCAAAATTGCACTATGTCTGGAAATCTGGGGGCTCACCCTCCAAATCAACAAACTTTTGTATGGCGGCAACTCTGGGAAATGTTGCTTAGAGGTCGCCCCAACGAGATTTTTGAAAAAAAAACTCCATTTTTTATAGCTATTATCCAATAAATATTGTTAGTTCTCTAAATTTCAGTGAAATCTCACTCTTTTATATTTTTCGCAGATTCAAAAGGGTTAAAACTAAAAGAGATAAATTTGCTACGGCATGTTCTGTGTCCAATTTGTTAGTTACATTTTTTTCAAATTCTCTAAAATGATGTTTTTTGTTGTACATCACTGCATTCAATAATCAAAAGTGGGTATCAACGTTTCGCTTAAGCTGGTGCGAAAGTCCAGCTTGATTCCAAATCTCCACAGCTTCGGTAGCCACAACTTGAATGCTTTTTCCGATTGAAAGTTGTTGGGTTTCATGCTTGAATCGAAAGTACCTGATGACGGCCAACTCCGACGGCAAACGGTTTCTGGGCAAATGCTTCCTCGCAATACCGGTGATGAGATCTGACTTGAGATTGGTTTTTGGTGACCTGATTTTCTTTTTTGGTTCTGCTTGCTACGGCAATCAAATGGAAACTAATAAATTGTGTGATCCCTCTCCGCTCATATATCCTTCTATTGAATTCTAGAAACTTCGAAACAAATGTTATCAAGTGATTTGCAACAGAGTAGGTGATTTGTATGTATCGATCCCCCAGATTTTCAGACACAGTGCAATTTTGGGACACCCTTATGTGGAACCTGGTACAAAATTAAATCGTTAGAATTGTTTTTTTTTTTTTTAATGATCATGTGAAGTGACGCTTCCGTGCAACAATTTATTGAAAAATGACAAGGAAGAACAAAAAGGCTGATTTTTTACAAAAATGTGAATGA
Source organism: Ochlerotatus camptorhynchus (assembly GCF_037179485.1). Taxonomy (NCBI): domain Eukaryota; kingdom Metazoa; phylum Arthropoda; class Insecta; order Diptera; family Culicidae; genus Ochlerotatus; species Ochlerotatus camptorhynchus. Next base: position 30,650 of record NW_027040575.1, on the reverse strand, counting down.
TTGTCCATAACACACAATTTGTTATCTGGCGTGGAACTACTCGTAACATTACCTTCCGTCTAGACGAAACTTTGTAAAAACATATCCGAAAAAAAACTATGCATTTCGAGAAAACAGCGAGGGATCAAGTTTGTCCACAAAGGTGTATCTAAGATGCGACTGTAGACTTGGCGTAGAATTACGTGCTCGGTATCAATATTCGGCAATTTTCCCCATCACAGAAACGCCTCGTTTCTAATGACAAAAGCACGCATTTTTATGCATAAAACGCAAAGATTTTTTGGTTTATTCAATAGATAGTAAATAAGCGAAAATTGATAAGAGGAATTAAAAAAAAAGTTTTCCAATCGTGAGATATTCGCGATTAATCATATTAAATCGAGAATTTTTTGCTTTTTCTAGCGTCCTGGAGAAAACCTTACCTTAATTCGAAGTGTTTCTGGTTAATTGACAAGGTCATGTGATATTAGCTCATTGCGAGAATTGGTCTGTACCAATACTGTTACGCATTTCATCATAAACGTTTAACAGCAAGACGAGCAAACGTTCAATGAAAATTAAATCTTAAATAAGAATAATTTATGGTGGTCCTGCAAAGAGCCGTGTTGTTGTGATGGTTGAGTAATGCTGAACTATTAGGGTGTGCAACACGGATGAGGCTGGCGAGCTGTATGTTGTTTGGAACGAGGGTGACGCACTTGGCATAGATGGCCCACAGCGGTTCTCGACGAACAACTGAATCCGATCAGTAGCAGTGCGGCTTCTTCCTCCTTCTTCAATGAATGGACGCAGCTTTTTGTTGTGCACTAGAGAACAATGTACAACACCACGCACCAAAAGCACTGCTGCCGCTGTTGATGGCGACCAACCGGACACCACCACACACGGTGATTGATTAAGTACCGGCGAGACCGGATGAAATTCGATTTTGAAATATGTGTTAGGCAAAGCGCTTTCTGTAGGCAATCGGTGATAATTTTGATCACCATTGCAACAGTAGGACATTTGTGTATTTTTGAATAGTGACCTATTGAAAATTGAAAAATGTTTCTTTAAGCAGATTCGTGGAACAATTTGCAATCGGTTGGCTTGTTTAGAATTAAAACCCATCCGCTATTGACAGAGTTATCATTAATCAAAACCTAACCACTTTTCGTAACACGGTAGATTTTTATTTTTTGGAATTTCACCCCCAATATGTTGCCGAAAGACATAATCCTATGTCAAAATCACTTCTATCACCCTAATTTTGCTTCTACTGGTCCAAATGTTGAATATGTTGTTGTTATGACAATTAATCACAAACTACTGGCTCTAAAAAATTTGGTATTTCAAACCGAATAATTTTACACACATGTTGTTTTGTGAAAAAACTCCAACTCATTTATCGTCAGAGAACAAAGCAATATCTACATTAGTTCTAACTGCTATTATATCGAACGGTAAATATATAAATATAACTTTGCATATTACATCTGGCTTGAACTTCTAAATGTTAACTCTTAAAAAAAAGTTCAATGCGCTGTAACTTTCTAGAACGGGCATCAATATTTCTATAATGGTAGCTGCTGATACATCAACTATTCTAAATTTAGCTTTATGGTTGTTTGCTTGATTGCCTGAGTTTGTATGAAGTTTGTGCAATTTTAGTAAATCGCTTTTTATTTGGCTACCCTTTTTCAATCTGCTATTTCTTGAAGTTTATTGCACTGAATTAACTAAAACTTTGCATATTTGTATTCAAAATATTAAATTTTATTCTTTGATAAAAAGTTACAATAGTTTAAAAAAATTCAAATGCTATGAAAATTGGGTAATTTTGGAATTAGATTGCTTTGGATTTTCATTATACACCCAAAAGTTTCGTCAGTTTTTATCCGACAATACTTATATTTTACTATATGCGAAGATTTTTCATAAACCGGAAGTCACCATCCTGGAATTCAAATTCATGTTGCAAATTAACCATATATGTTCATTGATGATGAAAAAATTGAACTATTGTAACTGGGGGGTTTATTTGAAAGAGTTTCAAAGATCAATCTTTCGACTACAAAGGAGAAAAAAATTAGCTGATTCGGTTCAATGTACTTTAAGAAATATCAGTTTGAAGAAGGAACGTGAAATACAAAGCATTTTACTAAACTGCTCAAACTTCATACGAAGTCAACCAATCAAACTCCGATCATAAAATCTTACCGATAAATCTTGAATAGTTAATATACCATCAGCCAAGATTTCAGAAAAGTGTATGTCCATCCTAAAAAGATACAACTTATAGAAATTTTTTGAAGAGTTTTTTTCTCTTATGTTGGGGACATAATATCACCACGATCATTAAGCCACTATTGTTTGAGTAACTACTGCAATAACAGTTGCAGTAACTGTTGAAGTCAATTATCTCAACCAGGTAATACATTCCTCATGAAATATATTACCTGGTTGGGCGCAGCAGCCCAGATTACTCAAGGTCTCATCTGACCCTTATCAAGATATCTGTATCGTTTATTAAATAGTGCACCACAGTCACACAGAGCTCAGAGCTTTAACTCTTTACAAAAGCGATATTTATCTTCATGATGTTTACCGATGATTTTCAAGTAATATTAACAAGGACAGTGTCCTGTTATCAAACCAGTGTATGTACAAAATCTATTATAGAAAGGTTAAGTAATTTTTTTGTATGATAAAACATTTCCACACCAGTTTTGACGTGTAAGTTTTTGATTTCAAAGCATGCAACGTCACTTGACTATCTGAACAAATGCAAATATTTGCATTTGTATAGTTCCTATTTATGCAAATCATTGCACATTCTAAGATGCCATATATTTCAGCTTGAAATACTGTCGGCCATTTTCCCATGGACAACGATAAGTCAACCCCAGGGCCAGTAATGATTTTGAAGAGTTAAAAAATCACGAGGACTATTCTTCGGTACAATACTACTCTGTTTTTATATTTCCAAGTTCAAATCAAATTTAACAAGTGAGGAACTAGGCATTTTATATTTAACTAAAAATAATTTGTATTATTTGAATTTTAACTAAATTATCCAGATTATCCGGTGATCCAGAATATGGCCACTTTACCCCAAAATATTCCATATTAAATACGCTTTGATCTCTTGAATCTGAACGATAAAGAAAAATGAGTAACAAGGTTCTAAGACAATATTTATAATGTGGCCACTTCAGCGGTCGTTATGGATCTTCCGTTGGGCCAGTAGAGGTTCCCTGAGGGCGTATATGGTGTCACTATACCATATATACTCAGTACTATCAATTTCCAATAGTATGTCTAAGGTAAGATGTGAAACTATGTTAATAGAGAGTAAAATTTCCTATTTATCAGGAACTCGGGCTGATCCTAGCTCTCTATCTCAGCAGGAAAAATCTTCCGACCAATGAGACCAGTAGCAATCTATTCAGCAGAGTTTTTTTTTTCATTTAGAATTTGTAGACCATGTACACTGAAAACATTTGTCAGTCGAGATGTTCAATTTAGTCGTGTTTATGAGAATTTTTGCCTACTGTGCAGCCATATGCAGAAAGCATACCTAATAAAAAAACCTAAGCTAACCTAACCCTTCTTTCAATTTTTAATTTCTACGAAGATCCATACAATTTTCAGATGAAATAAGTGTGATGTGTAAAATTTATATGCTTTGCAAACTAGAGAACGAATGGTGCAGACATTTCTTGTTGATTTTTAAAATCAAACCTTTGTAAGGGTCAATCGTAGAACCGTCATCATCATCTTGCATTATTTAAAAAATGACAATGTAGGTAGGGGAAAAGTTGGCTTCGGCAATACCTTAACCTATTATCGTTAGGGGGTAAACAGCATCCTTGAGAGCTCAATTTTGGCATGTGGATACATTGTATTTCAGAGCAACTTTTGGCCAAATTTGAATGCTCTAGGACTTTGTCTACCCCCCTGACGATAATAGATTAAAGTTTTGCCGAAGCCAACTTTTCCCCTATATGAGTAGTTCAAAATATCGATTTTGCTCCACTAAGCTCAATCGATTTCAAATCAGGTCCTGTTAATTCTCCCAAGATTTGTGCTCAACTCATACTGCAATGGCCTTTCAAATTGTGTATGGGAAATACTATGGGAAAAGCTAACTGTTTGTTCTCATATATCTTGCCCTTCGCTGAAATGATCTGTGGAAAAGTTTGCTACCAGTACTAATGTGAAATTTTCTCAGCTGCAACTTTGCGCAATACCGCATTTTAATTGAAAGTCAGGATAATTAGTTATTAATTAATTAGGAAGATGATATTCTTTTAAAATGCTCCATAAATAGCTCAACTGTCAACATTGGTGTGCTTGGCGTGAAGAAAAGAGCAAAAAATCCAGGCCACTACAGTTATCCTTCGAAGAACGTGTTACATACTGAGTTCTACCCACCGCTTTTTCTAGGCGGGTTTCAATCTTCTTTCTTCTTTCATCTTCGCATTTCAAGCTTATTGCGTATGGCATATTAGCTTATTGCGTGCTCTCAACTTAGTGATCTAGATGCACTTTCACAGTTATTAATTAAGAGCTTTCGATGCCTGTACCATTTTTGCATTAGTATAATTGTGTGGCAAGTACAATCATACTCTATATGCCCAGGGAAGTCGAGAAATTTTCCAACCCGAAAAATTCCTAGACCGGACCGGGAATTGAACCCAGCCACCTCCAGCATGGTCTTGCTTTGTAGCTGCGCCATTACCGACTGAGCTAAGGGAGGCCCAATCCGGGTTTCAATCAGTCGGTCTGATTTTGTGCATGTGTGTATTGCGATGGAGAATTATTCACTCGCAAAAAGTCAAAGCAGTTGGTTGAAAACCCGCCGAGAAAAAGCGGTGGATAGAACTCAGTGGGTAACGCGTTCTTCGGGGGAAAGCTGTATATCATAACTGCAAGCTTCAGCGCAACGTTGAAAGCAGTCAACTAAAGGGTGTCCACGATGAAATTGCCACACACAAAATTGATTCGCAAAATTCGAGTTTTCATCCGATTGCCATCAAATTTTCAGGGATTGAGAAATAACTATTAAACTTCATTTTACCATTTTACTCGTATTTTATTTACAGTCCATACGCAAATGCCCGCACCTTGGCTTTAACCCCGGCCATAAGATTCTGCACAACCTGTGAATCAACCGTTTTTTGCATGTAAACCCATACTTTCTTCAGTTCCTCGACTGTCTTCACTACCTTAGGTCGTTTAAGAAGGTGCTGCTTCATAATCGCCCAGTACTTTTCGATGGGGCGGAGCTCCGGAGTGTTGGGAGGGTTGAACATTTTCGGCACGAAATTGACCTTATTGTCCGCATACTACTTCAGCACGTCCTTGGAGTAGTGGCATGAGGCCAAATCCGGCCAGAAGATTGTTGGGACGTTGTGGGCCTTCAGGAGAGGAAGCAGCCGCTTCTGGAGGCACTCTTTTATGTACACCTGTCCGTTCATCGTGTCCTGGGTCACGAAAGGTGCACTCCGCTTCCCGCACGTGCAGATGGCTTGCCAAACCAGGAATTTCTTCGCAAATTTGGACATCTTCTGAGTGCGGACATGCTCCGGAACGCTGAACTTATCCTTGGCCGTGAAAAACAGGTTGCCGGGGATCTGTTTGAAGTCGGCCTTCACATATGTTTCGTCGTCCATGATGCAGCATTCAACTTCCTGGCACGGGTTTTGGCGGACTTGTTCTGCTTCTCGTCGCGATTAGGGGCCTTTTGTACCTTGAACGTTCGAAGCTCAGCCTTAGTTTTGGCCTTCTGGACAAAACTTCGGCTTAGGTGCAGCTTCTTAGCCACATCCCTAACGGAGGCGTTCGGATTTCGGTTGAAGGCCCCAACTACGCGGTTGTGATTTTTGGTGTTGTACGGAATAATTTTTCCTTCACTTCTGGGCTTCCGATCGGTGGTCAACCGTTCCTCGAACCGCTTAATCACTCGCGACACCGTGGAATTCACGATTCCCAACGTTTTAGCGATGGAACTATGTGAGAGATCCTTGTTCTCGTGATGAATGCGCAAGATTTTATCACGCACGAGCTGTTCTTTCGACTCCATTTCCGCGAGTTTTGATCACAGGACTTTAAAACTTGCAGGATGTAAATAATGCACTATGAACTAAATCCACCCAAATTTTCATTAAATTCTACCCAACGGTTAAAAAGTTAGAGCAATTTCATAGTGTGGCAATTTCATCGTGGACACCCTTCCATATCAGGAATGTAAATCAATTAATAACTGATTACCTTGAAGTCTAATTAGAAAGTGGCATTATGCAAAGTAATAGCTGATAAAATTTCACATAATAAAAGATTTTTTTCTCTTGATTTGTTTTCCGTCGATCTTGTTAATCTGTGCTGAACACCTATGCTACCGACGCCAGGGAGGCAGCTCCCACACCTGGATCCTACACCTATCGAACCATCAACTCATGAACCGGGGAGCAACGGCATTACTTCCCTTCCGAAGGAAGGCGTGATCAGAGATGTTATGCCTCAGAACATCCCGGCGGCGCTGACTTGGATTGAACCCATGTCTGCTAGGGTGAGAGGCCATCACGCTTACCACTACCACCGGCGCCGCTACGTTGAGCACTTAAAGTTCATCTTTCCCATTGTGATTCCCATATTAACTTCAAAGGGTCAGTGCAGTATGCGTTCGTATCACCCTAATATACCTACACCTTTCAAAAAATTCATGTTAAGTTCTGCGAAATATAGCACACATAAAATTAACTCTAGATTTGACATAAATTTACGTGATATTTTGTGTAAATTTAAGCACAATATCGCATAGATTAGCAATATTATATGCAAGCTTGTATACGATTTTGCTGTTTATGCCAAGCATAGCTAAAATTAAAAGAAGGGAGATTTTACGTTACGTTGTTAAAATTCAGAATTTCACCCATTGTTCAGGCGTATTGTAAGCCCCAGGAACCCGAGCAAATCCGATTAACAAAATGAAAGCAAATCGATATTAAAGTTTGCAGTTCCTATCATTATGAAAACCCATTTTGATTTCAATTGTCGCGACATAAGTCTGATATCATATTGTGCTTTAAATATGCAGTCAAAACTTTTTAAATGAAAGCAACTTAAAGGGTGATACGGTCAAAATTTGGTCAAGGGAAAACGCGTGTAAATCGGTGCAATCGTTTATTTAAAAAATCAAATTAAATTTCTTTTTCAAGTTCAATTAGTATAAAATTCAGGAAAAATATTCAGTTATTCTTCCGCTTTTCCAAATCCGAATTGCCGGGCCTTACGCTTGACCCCTGCCATCAGATTTTGTACAGCCACCTTGTCCACCTTCTTCGCCGCAGAAAGCCAGTTTGCCTTGAACTGCTGCTCGCCCTTAGCAGTTTTTTTGGTCTTCTTTAGGTTCCGCTTGACAATAGCCCAGTATTTTGTTGGGAGGGTTCTTGTCCTTGGGAACCACCTGCACGTTGTTGGCGGCGTACCACCTGCACGTTGTTGGCGGCGTACCACTCCATGGCCTTTTTACCGTAATGGCAAGATGTCAAATCCGGCCAAAACAGTACGGAACAACCGTGTTTCTTCAGGAAAGGCAGCAGACGTTTATTCAAACACTCTTTCACGTAAATTTCTTGGTTGACAGTCCCGGAAGCTATGAAAATGCTGCTTTTCAAGCCACAGGTACAGATGGCTTGCCAAACCAGATATTTCTTTGCGAACTTTGACAGTTTCATGTGCTTGAAAACATCTGCTACCTTTCCCCTTCCTTTTGCCGTATAAAACTCCTGTCCCGGAAGCTGCTTGTAGTCGGCTTTGACGTAGGTTTCGTCGTCCATTACCACGCAGTCAAACTTCGTCAGCATCGTCGTGTACAGCCTCCGGGATCGCGCTTTGGCCGTCGTATTTTGTTTATCATCGCGATTTGGAGTCACTACCTTCTTGTAAGTCGATAGTCCGGCTCGTTTTTTGGCTCGATGCACGGTTGTAGACGATACACCCAGCTTATTTGCGGCATCTCGGAGAGAGAGGTTAGGGTTTCGCTTGAAACTACCGGCAACTCTCTTTGTCGTCTCAGCGGCTTCCGGTTTTCGATTTCCCCCCGATCCAGACTTCCTGGCTGTCGACAAACGTTCCCCAAACACTTTAATTACATTTGTAACGGTCGATTTGGCAACTTTTAGCGATTTTGCCAACTTTGCGTGCGAGTAGCTCGGATTTTCGCGATGCGCGAGCAAAATTTTGATACGCTGCTCTTCTTGCTTGGACGGCATTTTGACAACTGAAGAGTGAATTCCAAAATCAAAATAGGAGCAACATTCTGCACACACACACCTTCAAAATGAGGGGTGTTCAGGTTTTTTAAATGCAAAATTGAAAGAAATACGTCAAGTTGATATTGACCAAATTTTGACCGTATCACCCTTTAACTTGAAGTTTTGCTGTTAACGTCTTGTTTAAAAATTAAATTAAGTTCATCTGTCGTTTGTGTCTAATGATTATTGTTTATTTGTTTTGTTTAACACATTTAGGGCATTCATGACTTGCCCGGGGTGAGATTTGAGCTCAACTCTTCCAGCGTGAGAAGCATTGATACTAAACATTTACGCCATGCCCGTATTCAGTTAAACATAATGAATGCAAAATCAGTAATCAAATTGAGAGGAACATTAGTTTTCCGTTTGATTCAACAGTGTAAAATTTTTCTCTCATTTTTGCTGTGTTAACCGTGTTAAGTCAATGAAAATGAGATCATTTGGAGTATTTAAAATAAGTTACATCATAACAGCAAATTTTGCTTTCAATTTGATCTCCAGCTTTGCTCGGGAAGTGAGAGTTCGATTCTCGCTCGAGCGCGTGGAACTTTTCGCAATACTTCAATTTTCCTACTGGCCTACTTGTCTACTGGGTGTTGTGTGTTGACCGGTGTCTAGTGTTAAGTGCACCACATCACAAGACAGAAGATTGCTAAATATTTTCATGACAATATTTTCAGCAATATATTCGGGGAGTCACTCTTCACTAGCCGGGTAAAGCAGGTGCATAAGAACGCCTATCAATGGTTGTTGGCCTCTGCCCTGAACGGCGATTTGCAACCTCTGTGCACCTGAACTCCGATTCTTACCTCCACGCGGTGCCCGGTGGGATTGCTGACGGTGATATTTGCCGTCAGTAATGCGAACAAGAACGGGGGATCATCGTCGTCACTAATGTACTATTGTTTATAAGTCGCTAGTGTCAGTGATGACGATGACAGAGCAAAAAGATTATAGCCAACTCTAAGTAGCCCTTGATTATCGCTACCTGGGGATGCTAATCGGTTTGGTGCTGGTTGTGATTTGGCCGTCTTGAATGAACTATATCCAGCTTTTCATGGTGGCTTGTTTAAAGAGACGTTAATAGATGGAAGCATGGAAGTACTCCTCAATATATAGTTGTAGCCGATGGAATATTTGCCTGACCGTTACAAAAGTTGCCGAAAAACAGGGCGCATCTAGTGCTGTAGTCAAACAGAATATCATATGATTGACAATGCTGTTGAGTATTGAAAATATGTTTACCCGTGTGGTGCTGTATATGAATGTATTGTACTGTACAACCGACCTTCAATCCTAGGTCCGGCGGGCTGAGTGTCATAATCGACTCAGCTCAGATTGGAAAATGTCTGCCTGTGTTTGTGTATGTGTGGGCGTAACGAACATTTTCTATGACATGTTTCTCGGCAACCACTGAGCCGAATTGGACGCAACAGCCACCAAATGAAAGATCCCATATATTTAAATATTCATGGAATTGGTCAACTGGTTCCGGATATACGACTGGAACATGTTCTGTTTTGTATGGGCCGTGAGACTTAATCCGACCTGAAACGAATAAAACCCATCATGTGACACATCAAATGACATAATAATTCAAAAACCAGTTCAATAGTAGCCATATGATGTACCCAGGACCACACTGGCCATGTTCCGGTAACCCTCGGGAAGGTGGCCAGTTTCGGACTAGGGCCATAATCTATCTAGCGATACCAAAAACCATATGAAAATTCATCGATCACCTCCCATCATATGAGTACTTTTGTCGGAAGTTCTATCAGTAAGAAGGGTCAAATGTATGTACTTGCGCCGAATTTTCGACGATTTTTCATCTCTCGTCTGCCATCTTTCAAATGCTGCTAATAAACAAAGCACTGCTTTACAATAGATTACCGTGCGGGACCGAAATCCGTACAGCACCGAAATCCGTACACCCTGTTGAATTTGTTTATTTATATGCATCATAACAATGTAAATATTATACATGAATACATATTCATGTTCATTCATGCATCAGCTTGATGTTTACTTCAACAATTAAGCAGTATAACATGTAATTAAAATAAGAAAAATAAAAACCTTATCACGTGTCGGGCATTTCTGTCAATCGGTTGCGTTCTTAACGATTTTCTAAGAAAATGTCTCGGATTTACTTCCAGTTGTTAAGCGTATTTAAGTGATTTTTGCAAGTAGTTTCCTGAAGGTCGATCGGAAAGGTAAGTGTTTATCGTTTTATATCTCAATTCTAAGCAATGGATCGTTCATATGGTATTTATTTATCAAAATTAGTACTGTACGGATTTCGATCCATATATAACAGCTGATTCTAAATCCGTACACTTGTGCATCACTAATGACGATTCTACTTTATCCAATGTTTTTCAGCAGATCATGGAAACTAAATACACGCCGGAGGATTTGGAGAAGACTGTAGCAATGACGCGTGCGGAGAAATCTTACCGAGAAGCATCCAGGGATTTTGCCGTTCAATTCACCACCATAAGAGATGCCGTATTGAATCGCTACTCTCTTATTTTATTCGTATTGTAAACGTTATATTATCAATATCTTTTAATGAAGAGCGTCAAGAACCAGCCGAAAAGTAAAACAACGCAGCTCCCCTACAGGATATCACCAACACGCATATACAAATTTACAGAGATCAGACAGAAATGGGCCAGAGAGCATTCCTAGCTACCAGCGAGGAATGACCGGAAATACACATGAAAGTAGTGCGGGCGAAAATTGATAAAGAGAACGCAAAGAAACAAAGAATTGAGGAACGACAAAAGAAAAAGGTTGAGCGAGAGAGGAAGAGGAGGAAGAAAAGGAAGAAGAGCAATGAAAGTTCCCTAATAAACGAATACCATGAACGAACTTTATCCCGGATGGGTAAACTTTCCCACAAATGGTTTGGATGATACCCCGAACACGTCGTTAAGCTCTCTAGTATGGTTATTTTTATTAGTGTTGGAAGCAAGAAAGCATTATAACTTGAAAAGGCAATGGTAACAATGGAGAAGAAGCAGAAGAAAGCTGTGGAAAAGAAGCAATGAAAGATCTGTATTTTTATGATTATTACTCTCTTGACGTATTAAATTAAATTAAGTTATAGTCGTTATTTTACCAATTTTAATTTTCATGCACAAAACGAAAAACTAATCCTTGATGTCAGTTCATTGTCTTTTTTTGTTGGTTTCTAAGATGGTTGTATTTTTCTTTTACTTATCCGCCATTATAGGGCTACCATCTTAGGAACCGGTTAATTTATCGCTTGATGCCAGTGGGTTGTTGGAGTTCCAAAGTATGGCGCATCTTGCACGTTATCACATGTCAAATTTCAAAAACCTCGAAGTTTTGATCGGAGGAAAATTCCAGTAAGAATATTTAACCCAAAGCACTGGTATAGAATAAAATTTGGAAGAAATTAATCCTTAAACATCATATTAGTTAGCATTAAAATCCAGAACAGTTACCTTCTTAAATAAAAAGAATTCAGTTACCTCTCCTTTGAATCAATTGGAGCATCAATTAATCTAACGCTGATATCATTAGTTAGCAATGTTAATTAAAATGTTTATGGTGGTTCTACCATTACTCTCACGGAAAAATAGTGTTATAACGATCGAAATAAAACTTTTATCACGTTTAATTTGGCGTTAAAATAATTAATATCACTTCATTGCAGCCAGAGATATTTGTGTTTTAGTTTTTTTTTAACGTGAGATTTCATTTTTTAGCTAGGGGAAGGAGGGGCATAGTGAACAGGCGGGGCATAGTGAGCATCCCGTACTTTGGCTCTGGATCTCCAACTGCATTACTGCATTAAGATATTGATCCTACAGCCAACACATTTGTTCTGAACGGCCGGAAGTCCAAGCTGGAGCACGCGCGATGCTCTCTATGCCCCACCTGTTCACTATGCCTCTCTTACCCCTATATCTTCAAAACTATCCTACCGAGATTTTTTTTGGACTATATTTTTGGATTCAGCGCACGATTTTACATGGGAAATGACCACCAGCGTACAAAGTTCAAATATGCTGTAAACTAGTGTATTTAAACGAATATAGCTGTTTTGGACTCTTAGCCAAGCAACTACAAAAAAAAAATACTTTATTCAAGATAGCAACACGTTTTTTTTTTCATTGATTTGGATCGATTTACATTCATGTACGGATTTTGATTCATCCTCAACACAGTGTACGGATTTCGATTCAAAACTGTACGGATTTTGATTCAATCGTAAAACGCTGTACGGATTTTGATTCAAGATATGTGCAATTTAAATCATTTTTTCTAATAATTGAAGGTAATTTTAAGACCTGGTGTTTGCAAATATTGGAAAAATAAAGATAAATGTAAAGGAAAAAGATGTGATACAGAGCATAATGTGATAGCATTATTTAGTATTGACCGTTAATGATTCTCTCGTGCTTAGGTGTACGGATTTCGGTCCCGCACGGTATGCGTCCGGATTCTAACTGGACCATGCTTTAGGATTTGCGATGAGGAATAGTAGCGTTCATAGAATACATCCTTGATTGACAAATTTCGGTTCAGTGACTAAGAAAAGTAGCGAATGCCCCCGATCTTGGGTATCTACCAATATTTATGAAGCAAGTGCGAGAAACTGTTGATAGCATATGAGAACAGCGACATCTTCTCAACTTGTTCAACTTGGTGCCCAACAATAATACAAACACTTTGCTGTGCTAATTTATTGCCTCGTTTTCTTTTGATAAACCAAACGATTATTTATTCCGAAGGAAATATTTAACCTTTTTACTCTTTCTCGTTTCAGTTGGCACAGTTTTTCACCCCTCCCTGCCGGCCAATCCACTACATAGCTGGTCATGACTCAAGAATCCTTTCATTTGCTGTTGCCGTATATTCGCCACCCGGAGCCAGCAGAAACCCTATATATCGAGGGATTGTGCGAGATTTGTTAGTGGCTTTTCCACGCCATAGCTTTTCTCAATGGAGTGCTTGAAAATAAAGCAAGTTCTCTCCCTCTCTCTCTCTCTCTCTCTGTTCCTACATGACACACTGTTTCATTCTTTCCCTTCGATAAGGTGCTTCCATAAATTGCCGTCCTCTAGGCAACCGGCCAGGAAATAGATTCATTGGTTCGCCGTCCCATCGTCCTAAAAAGGTCACCCGGAAAAATGGGACAAATCCGGGAAACAAGAAAGATCGACGAAAACTTATTCTTCAACCAAGTTCACAATGCCTCTTTTCTTGGAAGGACACGTTTTATTTTGGTGCCATTTAGGATTGTTGTTATTCACTGTGGGAAGCACGACGAAAAAGCGACGCGCTCGCCTTTATCACACCACCGGCAGCAGCGCAATGCACAGCTCAATGAGGAGGACTAATTGTGCACGTTTAATTCAGCGTAAGGATATCCCCGAGAACAAATTGCGTTCGTTTCCAGATGAAAACAAAGCATCCGGATAATGGAGTAATTAGTTGATTCGCAAAGTAAAGTCGGTTGGCAAATAAATTACTGCGCTGTTCGTTTGCTAGTGTCAACTCCAGAGTGGATTGATGGAGAGGATGTCACCGGCGGATGAAGGTCAGTATTTTTTATGCTGAATTATGATGGAATGGGCGCATTTGATCGTTTCGATTGATAAACTGAAGGGAGGATTCCACAGCTGCCAAAGCATGAAGAAACCTTAGTTTACTCACCGTGAATATAATTGGAAACAATGAAACACGGTACGGAGCAGCATTCCAGACGATACCAAAATGTGTACATAATCTTACTTGATCGCAGTTCACTTTGAAATAAATATTCGAGGTTAGGTTGAACGACATTCTCAGTCTTGGAGTGAAACGGAACAATCTACTACCTTTTCATTCAACGTTTTCACTATCTATGGAGTCTTTTTCCGGAAATTATAAAGGGTGATACGGTCAAAATTTGGTCAAGGGAAAACGCGTGTAAATCGGTGAAATCATTTATTCAAAAAATCAAATTAAATTTCTTTTTCAAGTTCAATTAGTATAAAATTCAGGAAAAATATTCAGTTAGGCTTCCGCTTTTCTAAATCCGAATTGCCGGGCCTTACGCTTGACCCCTGCCATCAGATTTTGTACAGCCACCTTGTCCACCTTCTTCGCCGCAGAAAGCCAGTTTGACTTGAACTGCTGCTCGCCCTTAGCAGTTTTTTTGGTCTTCTTTAGGTTCCGCTTGACAATAGCCCAGTATTTCTCAATTGGGCGGAGCTCTGGCGTGTTGGGAGGGTTCTTGTCCTTGGGAACCACCTGCACGTTGTTGGCGGCGTACCACTCCATGGCCTTTTTACCGTAATGGCAAGATGCCAAATCCGGCCAAAACAGTACGGAACAACCGTGTTTCTTCAGGAAAGGCAGCAGACGTTTATTCAAACACTCTTTCACGTAAATTTCTTGGTTGACAGTCCCGGAAGCTATGAAAATGCTGCTTTTCAAGCCACAGGTACAGATGGCTTGCCAAACCAGATATTTCTTTGCGAACTTTGACAGTTTCATGTGCTTGAAAACATCTGCTACCTTTCCCCTTCCTTTTGCCGTATAAAACTCCTGTCCCGGAAGCTGCTTGTAGTCGGCTTTGACGTAGGTTTCATCGTCCATTACCACGCAGTCAAACTTCGTCAGCATCGTCGTGTCCGGGATCGCGCTTTGGCCGTCGTATTTTGTTTATCATCGCGATTTGGAGTCACTACCTTCTTGTAAGTCGATAGTCCGGCTCGTTTTTTGGCTCGATGCACGGTTGTAGACGATACACCCAGCTTATTTGCGGCATCTCGGAGAGAGAGGTAAGGGTTTCGCTTGAAACTACCGGCAACTCTCTTTGTCGTCTCAGCGGCTTCCGGTTTTTGATTTCCCCCCGATCCAGACTTCCTGGCTGTCGACAAACGTTCCCCAAACACTTTAATTACATTTGTAACGGTTGATTTGGCAACTTTTAGCGATTTTGCCAACTTTGCGTGCAAGTAGCTCGGATTTTCGCGATGCGCGAGCAAAATTTTGATACGCTGCTCTTCTTGCTTGGACGGCATTTTGACAACTGAAGAGTGAATTCCAAAATCAAAATAGGAGCAACATTCTACACACACACATCTTCAAAATGAGGGGTGTTCAGGTTTTTTAAATGCAAAATTGAAAGAAATACGTCAAGTTGATATTGACCAAATTTTGACCGTATCACCCTTTAGTTTCATGTCGCTAAGTCTAGAACATCATTTATCTGATTATCTTTGTATATTTATGGTTTCAGATTCATTATCTAGTGGAATCAACGGCCGTATCGTATGGAATCGTATGTGACCCACGTGAATTGGAAACTATTATCTCAGTTTTTGTGCACTTTCATACTATTTTTAGTATATGTGCTGTTTTGTACTTTCTTCATTGAATATTAAATCAATTTAAATATTTAAAACGAGCGTTATTTCTTTGCAACTAAAAAGGCTCCCAACCAAACACAAATTTACGGTAGCCTGCATCTTTGCAATTGATAAAATGATCGTTAAAATTTTAAAAATGATCCATAAAACCGCTGAGAAAATCACTAAGAAAGTGTGAATGATCCATAAAAAATATCAATATGATCCATACTGAATGTAAAATTCAGAAACACAAGTATAAAAATGTTGCGCTAAATGTCAAAACCATTGAAACAGTACAAATTACCCATACACATATTGCACAATAATAAACGTTTTAATGCATTATAGCTAATATTACTTAAACCTACCTATACTAAATTAATTATAAATGTACTGAATCTATTTAAAGTAAGTACTCAAAATGAATTGCTTAAACCTTAGTCCAGTAAACATACATCGGTAACTATACCATAATCGTATACCAGAGAATGTGAGAAGCGAGTAAGATGCTGCACGCATGCGCAATTCACAACAATGTCCATTTGTAGTGGTCATTCTGCAAACTACATTAAGTAGGAGACGAAAACAAAATTTAAATAGTGAAATGTTGTACGAAATTTACGGCAGCCCATATTTTGCACCAATAGAAACAATAAAATGCAACATTAATTAAAAAACAGGCAGATGTGCCAATATTTAAGTTGAAATGCTCAATAAAAAACAAATGTGAATGTATCATGAATATTTGCACCAGTAAAATTAAAATTTGGAAACACTAGGAAAATGATCAATAAAAAAGATAAAATGATACACAAAAAAATTATGAAAGGTTCTCTAACACAAACTGAAATGTTTCCTTTAAAATATTATATGCACTGATAAAAAATATAAACATTTTAGTGATTTCCATAGAAAATTTAAATTATTTTTATTTCTCACAACACTTTATAGGCGGATTTCATATTTTCTAGGAAACATTTCTCACGTCACCTTTCAAATATACCATTCATCATTGATAGACTCTCTGAATCGACTCTCTTTTTCGTTAATAACCTGATTGCATTCATATTTCGGGCTATTTTTATCTACTAAGTGCGGTGGGAAGTTACCTCCTTGACCGCCAGAATGCACTGCTACTGCAAAAATGTAATGGTGCCTTGTAGCATAGAGAACAGACGTCCAACTTCCATCAGAATCTTGTGTAACGATAAATGGGAACACCGCCGTTACGTAGCGCTAGCTCCTTATTTCCTCTAAAAAAAATTTCACTTTCGACCAATTTGGTGCTAGTATCGATACATTTTCGGTTGAAAATTACCACTTGGCGCTACCGGCCCTTAGTGTCCAATGTAAGTTGTGCAACGCCAGCGCCATCATGTTGTCAAAGAGGGTTTTTAAGTGGGGAAGTCGGCGTTGGTGGCGCTTAAGCAAGTTTTTACAGAATTTTAGTTTGAGCCTCAACGTCTATTCTCTGTGCTTGTAGTTCGTTCATGTTTAGGCAGACATGCCAAATTTCAGTGCGATACTGTCTTTAGTTGACGTGTTTGGCATCACGTTGAGTATGGATAAAACGATTTTCGTTCGCTCATAAAACATTATTTTTTGAGAGGCAAAACGTCAAAGGAAACAAAAGAAAAGTTAGATAAATATTATGGGGTTAATGTTCCGTAAAATTACACCGTCATATATTGGTTTCAAGAATTTCGTGGTGGCCGCAACTCCACTACCGATCAAGTCCGCAGCGGCAGGCCCTCCGATGCGGTTACAGAGGACAATGTCAAAAAAATACATGAAATGGTGTTGGCTGACCGGAAAGTGAAAGTGCGCGAGCCAGTAGATACCGCAAAGATTAGTACTGAGCACACACGCCATATTTTGGGCGAAATACTGCATATGAAAAAGTTATCCTGCTGCTGGGTGCCGCGCAAGCTCACTCCTGACCAAAAACACGAACGCGAGAGCACTTCTAAAGAGTGTTTGGACTTGCTGATGCGGAATTGGGTGGACTTTTGGCGTCGATTGGTAACTGTTGATGAAACCAGGATCCACTATTACACCCCAGAGAACAGAATGAGTGCCCGGCCATGAACTGAAGCCGGCACGAGTGCTCCGAAGCGGCCGAAGGACGCTCGATGAGTCGGAAAGGTTATGGCGTCGGTTTTCTGTGATTGTCATGGCATGCTCTTCGTGGACTACCTCGAAAAAGCAAAAACCATTAACAGCGAGTATTAATGTGCATTATTGGAGCGATTGAAGCGAAGAAAAAAGTTTTTTTTTTTTTGCAAGGCGCCGGCGCACAAGAGCATCGCAACCACGGCTAAAATCAATGACTTACGGCTCCAATTGCTTCCACATCCACCGTATTCGCCAAATGTGGCTTCCTCAGACTATTATCTCTTCCCAAACCTCGAAAGATGGCTCATCAAAAAACAAAAAACAAAATCAGCTCACGTGAGGAAATCATCGAAGCCGCGGAGGAGTATTTTGCAAACCTTCTGGAAAATGACGATTCGGATGGGATCATGCAGTTGGAAAATCGCTGGAATAAGTTTATCGAGCTAAAAGGGTAGAGTATTGAATAAAATAAAATAAACATTTAAAAAAAATTTCATTCCCAACGAGGTTAATTTTCACAGCACTACATAGTTCATTAAAAGAAAGTATTATTAAGCATATTGGACGATAAGAACAGCTGAACATGTTTTTGTAGCCAAGTTATTAACGAAAGAGAGAGAGAGAGAGAGAGAGAGAGAGAGAGTCGATGAAGAGAATCGATCAATGTAGATTGGTCTAGATTCAACATATTTAATAAAAAAGTGAATTTCTTGTTAAAATTTTCCAATCGTGAGATATTCGCAATCAATCATATAAATTCGAGATTGGAGAAAACCTATCCTAAATTCGGTTAATTGACAAGATCATTTGGTATTTGGTCATTGCGAGAATTTGTATGTTCCACTTAAACACTGTTACGCATTTGACCACAAACGTTTGGTTGCTGGGTACATCATCAATGAGCTTTGGGGGTGATGTGGCTGGCAGCAAAACGAGCGAACTTCAATGAACTATTAGGGTGTGCAACACGGATGAGGCTGGCGAGCTGTATGTTGTTTAAAACGAGGGTGACGTACTTGTCATAGATGGCCCACAGCGGTTCACGACGAACAACTGAATCCGATCAGTAGCGGTGCGGCTTCTTCGGTGAATCGAGGGCTCTTGAGGGCTAGCTGCTTGCGGTGAGCTTTTCGTTGTGTACTGGAAAAAAATGTACAATACCACGTGCTGAAAGTACTGCTGCTGCTGCTACTGCTGCTGCTGTTGCTGATGGTGACCGGATACCACCACTCACCACACACGGTGATTGAATAAAAACCGTTCGGCGAGACCGGATGGAATTTGATATTTTTGATTATGAAATCTGTGTTAGGGAAAGTGCTCTTCGCAGGCAATCGGTTATAATTTTAATTATAATATAGCTCATTTATTTATTCTCAGGTTGGAACAAGTTTTGCACCAGTTTCACCCTCACAGCTGTCAAAACGTTTTTTTTTTATTCGCTTGGTTAGAAACTAGTTCCACACGAGTTTTAACTCCAAAACCGATAGGTTCGCACTGAAATATTTTAAAGTTTCACATGTGGGTTCACCAATAGATTGAAATAGACTTTTCAAACCAATCTTGTTTTTAATGTACCGTGGCTGGGGTCAAAAATTTACAAAAAAAAACTGTATTCAAAAATTAAACTACTTTCAGTAGTTTCTGAAGATACTCCAAAGCTATGCGATGTAACTATGTACTTTGTCAAGTGAATACAAATGTTTCCGAGTGATTCAGTACGTGCCGAAGTAATTCCAAAATTTTCCGAACCAAATCAAAACTTTATCATGCCAAAGTTTTCTGAAACTACTCAGTACTTTGCAAAATGCATCCTTATTTTTCTCAAGTGATACCACACTTTTCCAAGTGATTCCGAATATGACCAATATATTCTTAACTTTTCCGAGATAAATCAAAACTTTTCTACTTTAGTTGTTCGAAAATTTTATTAAGTAATTCAGAAATAGTGATTCCAAACTTTTTAATATGATTCAGTACTTTTCGAAGTTATTTCAAAAGTTTTATTTCTGAAGTAATTCAATACTTTGTGATGTTTTTGAAATTCAATATGTAGTGAGCCAATTAAAAATCGTTAGTTTCCACCGATTGGTTGAACTATGGTCGAAATTATGAGCAAATCCATGGTCACACTTGTAAAGTTTTTGAAACGTAAATTTTTTGACAGCTCGATGCTTGTTCGGTGCGATTTTACGCACACCATCATATCGTCTGAGAGTCGGACTCGCAACCCGAAATCGTTTGTTTTTTTTCTGTGCGCAGGTTGGAACTGAACCAGGGTAAAAAACAAATTCGCTAATAGTAACAGTTGGACATTCAAAGGGACCTTTTGAAAATTGATAAAGTTTTAACTTTAGCAGAGTCGTAGCAAAATTTCCTATCCATTGGCGTTTTAAGAATTAAAATCCATCACCTCTGGATCATAATAATACCACTATAATGCCGTGACCAACTTTGGTTTTAGAAATTGCAGCCCCAATGTTGCCTAAAAAATACATGGTATGTTAGATTTAAATTTATGAGAACTGACATCCAATTGCTGCAAATGTACAGAAAATACCCTTTAACAAATTTATGGAGGCCCTGAAAAGGACCGTTTAGGCTATTAGGGTGTTCTTCACAGATGAAGGGATGAATCCACAGCGATTGACGAAGAGCTTCTGAATCCGATCAGCAGCGGTGTGGCTTCTTCCTCCTTCTTCAATGAATGGACACTCATGTGGGCTGCAGCTCGCTGCTTGCGGGCAGCCTTTTGTTGTGCACTAGAGAATAATGTACAACGCCACGCACCGAAAGCACTGCTGCTGCTGATGATGATGACGACTGACCGGACACCACTACATACGGTGATTTAATAGATCGGATGGATTTCAATTTTGAAATCTGTGTTAGGGAAAGCACTTTTTGAAGGCAATCGGTGATAATTTTTATCATGAATGTAACAGTTGGACATTTGGGTAATTTCCAACAGTGACCTATTGAAAATTAATAAAGCGCTTATTTAAGCAGATGTAGAACAATTTCCAATCGAAGTTAAGAATTGATATCCATCCACTATTGACAGAGTTATAAGTGGTCAAAACCTGACCATTTTTCATAACGCGGTCGCTTTTGTTTTTTTTTTAATTGCACAGGCCCCCCAATACGTTGCCGAAAGACGTAGTCCTACGTCACAAAAACACGGACAGAACAGTAAATCTACGCATGAAGAAAGATGAAATGGTCCTTTTTGCGAACACCCCTCGTCGATGAACGCGCCTCCAAATTAGCAGTCTGGTATCATCTGACAGGGACAACAAAGTCAACGCACTATTGTCCACTATTGATGGATGGTGTGCGTAGAAGATTGTGCAAGGAGAAAACAGTTCATGGAACGTGAGTTAAGCCAGGAAATAGTATTTGGTTGATGATCCTGAGCAAAGTTACAAGCCTAGTTCCTTAGTTTTTTTCTTTTTTTAAGTTAAACAGTGAATTAGTTTAATCAGAAGACAGCAAAAGACAGTTATAAGCAGTACCATTCTATAAAGTCATGGAATTCGGATTCTTGAATATTGATATCTAATGAATATTTATTGTTTACTCATAATTTGTAATATTCTTGTGGGAAAACGATGGCCAAACGTTGAACCGAAAGCAAAACGATAATTTGATCATAAGAACATGCAAAACATAAGTTGTAATACTTTAATAGATATAGCATAACCTTAACAAGTTCCCTTATTTGTAGGAAACTTTAACGTAGTCCTGAAGAAACACGTTAGAAAATTCGTTAAGCCCTTTTCTTTAATTGCCAAGTCAACAGTTCCAGAGACGAACCAGCCCAGGGCTGAAAGTCTCCTTAATAAAGATATAAAAAAAAGTCAACAGTTCTTAAAAAAGATGAAATGCTCCCTGAATAATATGAAATGCACTAATATTTTTTCTTAAATGTGCCAACACAATAGATAAAATGTTCCATAAGAAGAGATGAAATCTATGGAACAGTTCATCTTTATATCGGCTCATTTCATATTTTTTATTGAAATTTTCAGCATTTTTAGGAATTATTTCATAGCTTTTTTAGGAAATATATGTTCTCTCTTATTGATCATTTCTCTTGTTAAAGAAGATTATTTTTAAATTAACTGGTGCATTTTTTCCAGCAGTTCGTGTCTGCTAAGGGTGAAGAGTAAAGAATGATACCTAACTATACCATCTCGTTCTTAGAAAACGAAAACGTGAATAGTCTAGCAATATAAACGGAGCTGTAATATCCATATGAAGCGTGATATTTTGTTCCAATAACACGCGTTATATTGAGAGAGTATGAGAGCGAAAAAATTTAATTTGACAGTCTTAATGTTGTTAGCCTTGCAGCCTGGAAGCCTCTGTAACAATGGTTGAGGAGTAATAGTAAATATATTTAATAACTGAGGAACAATACTTAACTTTTATAAACTGTTCACATAATGTCAGTGTAATTTTATCCTTGGCTGGTTTACACCCTAATTAAATAAATGTTAAATAGGTACATTATTGATAGAAATCATTATTTCACTAAACTAAATCATAAGTTTTATAAAAGCTCCACGGCGCAATATAGCACCAAGCTCCATGATCTGAATACCTCTGTTTTAGAGCAGTTAGCTTTCCACTTCACCACGAACCACCTTTGAGTTTGGACGCGCGTTCACAGCGTTCTTGTATATATTTTACCATTCAAACTTTATTTTATTTTTCATACCTTTTAATAACTGACCCGTGCGCGAGCCCCGCGTTAGCATTTTCAAGTAGCAAATTTTTACTTTTTTTTATCATTTTATCATCGGTATCGTGAATTGCGTGCAAAATGACAACCGTTTCCTATGGCGCTGCCATGGTGCCTGCAATCGGACTTTCCACGCAGCTTGCGTAGGCGCACAGCGGAATCATGAAGAAATTTTGCGGACCTTCATGCTGCCTCTTTGCCAAGACTGTCAGGAAAAGTTCACCGCTGAACTTAACATGAAGGAACTGTCCAAGTCTTTCCAAAATATCACGGAAAACATCGGACATACATTGGCAGCAAACCACAAACTCCTCATGAATTTCAAAAGCCTTAGCGCGACTCATGACGAAACGCTCGACCACATTGAGAAAATGCTTGTCAACGTAAAACAAGCCATTTCAAACCTCGCCAGCAGCAGCAAGACTAGTTCCACTGAAATAAAAAGTAAACTGTCAGCACTTTTTGACACACCTCCAGCAGACGCCTGTATCGCTGTAGAAAAGGCGGTCAACTCGGCAGCAACAGCAGCAGTAGAAGCCATCACATCAACAACAACAGCAACAATGCACTCAATTGACCTAATTCCACAATTAATTATGGAAATTAAGC